>NC_067491.1:24016215-24188715 GCF_947179515.1 Apodemus sylvaticus | reverse complement strand
TGTACTTTCATGATCATTAACCAACCAAGAAATTATAATTTGGCTTTGCACCTGGATTTCCCGCAGGGAGATGATATGTCAGCCAGAATCTTCAAGCCATTCACAGCATCTGTCTTGATTTGAAGTTTATTTGTATGAGTGGGCAAAAGTCGTGTCCATTTTGTTTATCGCTTACTTTTTAATAGGTACCAGAGTGCTGGGCACATAGTAGAACATTCTAAACATCTGCTCAGCTCTGTTGGCCTTGACAGCCTGCCAGTCTCCTTAAGCAACATCTCAGCACAACCCATTCGCAAGTCAATTTCTCTTTTATTTTTCAATAGCATTCAATGTAATACTTAGCTGGCATAGTTACACAGAACTGAAAGGTCGTCTGGCATATGGTTTTGTTCATTGATAGTTACTTCAGTAAGAAGTGGGGCTAACTAATAGGAAACTAAATAGAGGGATAACACAAGATAATTAACCTACTGCACCATCTCCCAGAAACCAGCAAGAACAACATCACTGACACATCTGGATCTTACCCTTTTGCCCTGTGTCTGCCATATAACAGGCAGATGATCAAATATTTGTTGAAGAGTAGGGACTGCTGTTGTCCCTTCCCTGAGTGGAGAAACTGAGTGTATTTTAAAGAGTCTGCACAAATCCACCTGTACCTGATCTTACTGAAGCTTGTGCCAAGTATGAATGGCAAGAGAAAAGACAATAACACAATTATTTTCAAATTCAAAAAGCTAACTTTAATGAGTAAGAGTTTGGCTAGAAAATTATTATCCCCTAACACATTTTCAAGGAACAGAAGGAAATTTCTATCAGCAATGCCATGCTATAAATACTTGGCCTAATGCAAATTCACTTCAGACTATACCTTTAATTGAAACCATTTCCCTATATAAACAAACCAAGAAAACAGCCTGGACTTTCTTCAAAACAATCTTATACAGTCAACGACCCATATAATAACATTATTTAACAAAATTTCCCTCAGACTTTAGCAGATTAATTTTTCCCAGAACTCCACAATGGATGGGTAATCTGAATACTTCCTTTAAAAAATGGTCCATAGCTAGCTTTATATTAAAAGTTACGACTGTCAGTGGGAGAGGTTGTGCCTAGTCCTGCAGTGACTTGATGTCCCCGGAAGCCTAGCATAACTGTCTCCTGAGAGGGTTCATCCAGCTGCTGATAGAAATACTTGCAGAGAGACCTGCAGGCAAACACTAGGCTGAGCTCCAGAGTCTTGTGGAAGAGTTGGGGATAGAATTGAGCGAGGGACACCATGAGGAGACCCACAGAGTCAAATGACCTGAGCCCATGGGGTCTCACAGAGACCAAACTACCAAGTGAAGTTCATACAGGGCCTGGATCTAGGCCATCTACACATTTGTAGCAGATGTGCAGCTTGGTCTTCATGTGGGTCCCCTAACAATTGTCTCTGACTCAGTTGCCTCCTATTGGATTCCCGTCCCCTACCTGGACTACCTGGTTGGGACTCACTGGAAGAGGATGCTCTTAGTCCTGCTGTGACTTGATGTCCCAGTGCAGGCTTTCCATTCACTGAGAAGGGTAGCTCAGAGGGATTTGTAAGGGTGGGACTGGGAGGATAGGAGGGAGGGGGCTGTGACCAGGATGTAGAATGAATGAATGAATGAATGAATGAATGAACAAATGGAAAAACAGAAGGAGCTAAGAAAAGTTACAGCTGAACATAATTATTGGCATAACATTTGCACAGAATTATCAGCATTCTTCTACTACCTGATGCTTTAACTCTCATGTAAGTCTATACATTTTCTTGGAAATTACAAGTACATTTATTACAAGGAGACTCAATCCTTTTTTCCCCCCTGAACAAAGAGTAATTAAAATTCCTCTCAAACAACACATGTTAGTCTCATCTCAGTACACGGTGCAGACCAAATGCAGCTGAATTCGTTTTCATGTTTTCCCTTGTCTGTAGGAACCCACTCCTACAATCAAACAAAAGAACAAACAAGAATGTGCATCGTGGCGAAGAGTTGCCTGTGTGCCTCATTGTTGTTCTTCTACAATGAAAACATTTGTCCGGCAGAAACTGAGTCAAGATGCCAGCATTTAAACACATAAAGCGCAAGTATTAGGATGGCTGAATGCATGAAGTCACAATTCCTGGAGGCATGCTGGCCTCCTACTTCTTACAAGGAAAAACCCAAACAGCGCAATGTTTTCCAGGCCTGGTTAGAGTTCTCTCTCTGGAACAAGAGCTCATAAAGGGGCGTTCCTCAACTCATCGCGATGGTCTTTTAAGAAGATACACATGGACATTACCTCCCACAAGTTAGGTGACAGTCCTGAATGGTTTTGCATTTCTCTAGAAAAATCTGCAGTGCAAATCACCACATCTCTGAGAATGGGTGAGGACTTTTCTGCGTTTTAAAAGTCTCAGAGTCTGGATTAGTAGCCTAACTGTTTTAACATGCAGGACAAACAGAACACGTGGTTTAGAAAAGAAAGAAATAATTGAGGATGATTCTCTTCATCTGTGATTGTTCTATGATGTCTTATCCCTTAGAACTATCTGGTATAAATGTAAATGCTAAATATCTACCCAAATAATTGAATATTGAGATTTCAGCATATCAGAAAAGAAAGGGGTATAATCATATATATGAATTAAACTAAATATAAAGCATACAGCAACATTTAAATATTCAGAATTTACAATAAACCCATCATTACTCTGTTAGACATAGAGGAAAGAAAGGAGAGTAAAATGGAGCAACATACATTAATTAGTTTGCAAGAACAACATCTATGATTTCAGGACATATTCAGCAGTCACAATGTGTAGTCAGTGCTCTGAATTTAGACTTTCCCACCTCTCCGTCTACCTACAAGGGTCCCAGTGAACAGTTTATCATCATCTACATCTACAATACAAGGGCAGCATCTGAGCCATTACATGCCTGGCCCCCACAGCTCTCAGTGAGACAATCAGTCTGGATGTGGATTCTGCTCGTCCCATGCAAGACCACATGATTCTCATATTACCCAAACCAACACAAACCAAGAAAAAAGCCAAACTGGGAGCATAAGCAGTGGGTGGCTCGGGGAGGCAAAGCTAAGACACAGGCATGTGGGCCTCAATTCAGATCCCAGCATCCATGAAAGATGCCAGATGTGAGTGTGTGCCTTTAACCCAGCACTGAATTTGGCACCAATGGGTTGACTGACAAAACTTGCTGACCAACCTAGCCGTGGATGCAGTGATAGGCCCTGTCCCAAAAGAATAAGGAATGATGGATAGAACAGTTTCTGCATTCAACACAAGGGTACATCCACCCCCAGAGACATGTCTGCACACATTATAGACAGATATAGCACACCCATGTGAATGCACGTACTCCCTTTGTCACACACATATTTAGAAAATGTCTTAGTACAGATTCACATCACAGTATATCATTGAGCTTTTGTCTCTAGACACAAATTAAGAACTGATGTGCAAAACATCTCTGTTAGCAGCTGAAGAAGACGGAAAGAAAGGAGATTAATGGCAATGGACTGAGGTAGAAACTCTGAGCCTTTATGTCTCCTGTCAATAGCACTGATTCAACAACAACATGGAGCAATTCCCTTTGTGAGAAATCCAGAAAACAGTTATGAGGCTTCTCTACCAAAGTGAAGCTGTAACCAGCTCACATGTGACAGGGAAGAAAGTCTTAGCTGGGGTCTCTCTCCTGACTCAGCCCAGAATAACTAGGAGAAAACTTCCAGCTTCTTTCTGTAAAGGGGAAAAAGCATAGGATTTGCATCCAGTGTTCAGGATTTGGGAAAAACTGCCAAAAGCATCAGTACTGTTTTATCCCCTCCAGCTCAACAATAGGACCTGTGGTAACAGAGAAATGACAGTCAGACAGCCATGGGAAGCTTTCAGAAAAAACAAACAAGCAAAAAAAAAAAAACAAACAAGGAAAATGACAGTGCCTCATGCAGGCCAATCCTTGTGGCTGAGAATTTACATCCATATACCTAGGGAAGATACACCAATGGGAGAGATTCTGGAGACTCTCAGAAGCCTTCTCACCCTGACAGGTAAAGGTCATCTGAACAGAAAAATAGTCTCAAACTTCTAGCTGGGTGTGATAGCACATGCCTGTAATCCCAGGTCTCAGGGGAAGCAAGAGAATTAACATGATTGAGTTCATTCTGAGCTACATAGAAAGACCTTTCTCTAGTAAACTTCTCTTACTCACTCACTCAAACAAACAAGCAAACATTGGGAGAGATACCCAGTGTTTTCATTTAAGCTGATACCAAAGCAATTAAGCAAAGAATGTAAAGAAATAACAAAACACATCCCTACATAGAAAAGTGTGATGAAATTTATGGTTTTTGAACAGATGAAAAATTATTGATAAACCTAGAAATCAAAAAATAAAAGTCAAAACTCAAACATAAAACAGAAACAGCATAATTGATATCAGAAATATATAGATGTTTCTTAGTTTATGATGGTTGTATTTCCCAAATACTTACTATGAAAGTCAAGACATACATCATGAACTTAACATACCTGGGACGGTTAGTGCTGATTTGCAAACAGAACCTGATTGAGAGGCACCTAGAAGTGTACTTAAAGCACATGTCTAAGCATATCCAGAGGTGACTGGATCATGGATTTGGGTTGGAGGTTTCTAACTAAATCAATAGTTTAGTGATAGACTCAGATTTTGTATAGAATGTCATGAGATGCTGAACCTATGGAAGGTGGGACTCACTTCAGAAAAAGTTAATGGTGACATTCTTTTGTAGACAATGTTCTGACCCTTGGTCTGACACAGTCCCATTACTCTCTCTGCTTTTCCAGGTGCCATGTGACAACTCCACCACATCCCATTCCATATTGATGATATTCTACTGTGGGCCCCAGTAACAAAGTCAGTCAAACTGAGAATAAAGTCTCTCAAAAATCAATCTAACTGTTAACCGTTCACATGTTAACGGCACAGCAGTAATTGTCATATTTAGGGTACAGTTGACTGCGGTTGACTTATTCTGCTGATCATATGACCAATGAATGCAGATGGCCATCAGACTTACATTGCTCAGAAAGAGAACTGCAAATGCAGAGAGGTATTAGGAATCTGTTTAATGAACAAAGTCTCAACCCTGCAAGAAAGAAACGACTCTAAGGATCAGTGGTATAGTGCTGTGCACAGAGTTAATGATACTGTGTCGTACTCTTCAAATATTGTTAAAATGATAGACTTTATTATACATTTCATAACACTTCTAAAAACACTTCTAAAAACAAGAACAAAGGATCAAATCAAATCAGTATTTCCTTATGCACATCGGCATGCTTAGCACTGACATAAAGACAGATGTTTCATTTGTAACAGATTGGCAAAACAGTGTTTTCTTTCTTTTCCCATGTTACCATCCTGTAATAAGGATAACAGGTAGGTTCCTAAATGCATGGCCTTAGAAGATTTGTGTTTCTAACACAAGGTGCCTAATCTGCTTTTCAGGTGGAGTTTGCTTCATACATAACTAGGTCAATATTCATGAAAACCTGGTATGTGTGGCATTTGTGTCCCCTTTTGCTAGATAAGAAAGTTAGGATTAGAAATGCTAAGGGAGAATAAGTCATAGAGGGCAGATTGCTATTAGATGGACTCTTCTCCATGATGTATGTTCTTACACAGGGCCTAAGCCAAGAGAACTGGGAATCCAGATCATCTGCCATCTGAGTGATTGTTATGACACCAGGCTCTCAGAAACAATGTTTCCTCTAGGTTTGAAGTTGGTAGAAATAAGTGACTTATAATTAAAGAATTCTATGTATTAAGAATATAGACAAAAATAATGCCTTGCTGAGACCAATTTAAACTTTCTAGAAGAACTGTTGAAACAAAGAGAAATGGTGATTGTGTATACACACGACGTATATAATATATTTAGATGAATTATTTCAGTACTTTCCTCCTCATAACATTATGGATTTCTAGAGGGCCAAAACCCATTCCTTAACCATTCTTTTTGTTAGCAAAATACACTCTTACAACAAATTGTTTATTTCTAATAAACATTTGATACTGTTTATATAATGTATTGACTACATGCAATTAGTATGTAGCAACTGTTGTGAAGTATAGCAGGAGAAGTAAGGACTATGAAAATATAAGTCTACAAAGTATGCTAATTTTAGAAGTGGAGCCCTTTTCACAGACGTCTTTTTTTATTACATCATAAAGTGTACTCATTACATATGGGCTTGGAAGCTCAGTTTCACTGACTCAGACATATTTTTACATCCTATCATATCCTTACATAAACTCAGTATACACAAATCTCTCCTTGTTTTGTCTCTGGGACCTGATCTCACAAAAGATATTTTTTTGAGCAGTTAAGTGCCTGTAAGTTTATGTCACCACCACTGCGAATGTTCAGTAAAATTAAAGTTTATATTAATTTTGTTATTCTAAGTCAAGTCTATATAAGTGTACTTGGAAAATTAAAGTATTAGTAAAAAACCGTTTGCCATTCTGAATATACAATACTATTTCTAGAAGTTCAAACTTAAGCAAAAACACATAAATGCCATAATATTTACTTCAGACTTTTTTTAAATAAAAATGTATCAATTACCCCAGTGATGGCAAAAACCCTCAAGGACTAAAACTATTTGAAGCTCATCTCAAAATGTACAAAACCATAAGGGGAGCAATGCTATGGCTACCTGTCTTACATATAGAAAATGCATCTTCTACATGTTAGAAGTTAGACAAAATGAAAATTTAAAAATATTTAGAGTGGGCTCAGATCGATATAGCTAAAGATAATCTACTTCCAGGATGACACTGCTCTGAAATGTAATATATCAAAGTTATAATTTTGTAAATACTTCTTCACTCTAGGTAAAATGCCACACTGCAGGGAAAACAATATGGCATGATACAAGCACAGGTCTGAGCCAGCAAAAGTTAGATCTGAACCCTTATATGATTTACACTTTGTGATATGATGACATAACACTGGGAAAGGACTCTACTAAAATTAAAATCCTTTGTAAACTATTATCTTTTATAGTCCTTATTTCACAGCTGTGATAGAAGATCTATATCCATTAGGTGTGACTAGCTAAGTATCTACACATATATCATATATGTATCATATATATCATATATACCATATATATATATATGCTCTGGACAAGAGGTGAACTAAGATGGTTATTCTTGGTTGTCAATGACTATATTGGGATGAACTAAAACCCAAATTACTGAGCACACCTGTGCTTATTTGTTTGTTTGTTTGTTTGTTTGGTTGGTTGGTTTTAGATAATTGTAATGTAGGAAGATCTACTTCTAATCTGGATCTTCATAGTAGGAAGATACACTTTTAATCCAGATCTTTATAGGTGGGAAGATCCATTTTTAATCTGGGCCACATCTTCTTTCGGTAGCCTATCAAATAGACATGATAGGAGTAAGCTTGCTCTGTCTTTCCCTGATTGCTCTTACTCATGGTAGTAAGTCCATCCCTTCACTGGCAGTAGAACCTACTTCTCTGGGATTCTAGCATATACAGAAGACCATCTGAGACATCCAGCCCCAGAGATTAAGCAACTACTGGATCCTTGGATTTTCATTCATAAGGTATCATTGTTGGATTAGCTAGAAGACAACTTATAAGTCATTCTAATAAAATCCATTTCTATAGATGAGAGATAGATAGATAGATAGAGAGATAGATAGATAGAGAATAGATAGGTAGATATTGAGATAGACTCGTGCTATAAATTCTGTTTCTCTAGAAAACCCTAACTAATACATACAGTAATGATGTATCAGATGACTGTATCAGACTCTTGGAAGAGAAAGTAGGAGGAGTAGCAAAGAACTTCAAAAGAAAGTTTCTTTCTTATTGGGATAGTTACAGAAATTATCAATAGATGGAGAGCAGTGAGGATTTCACACAGAAGTTTTTGCTCTGTAGATGTTCCCTCCCTGTGAAGTCCTCTGTCTCACTGACTTCCTGTCTAGCCTTCCCAAGCCTCTGAATTAGCAGGACTGGCAAGCCACCAGCAGAGTCTGCCCTTCAGCTGCCCCAGACACCACACTTCACAGCAAGAAGAAAGTCAGATCCTGCTTGCAATTTCCTTTGCTGCTTAAAAGATAATTTTGTGGTCAATTCAAGTTTTGCCTCTTCTCTCAGAGTTCAAAAGTTGATGGATCAGGACAGAAAATTATGCCAGTCTTTTCATTTTGACAGCTTCCTTTAAGGTCAAGGAAAGGAAAGAAAAATCACAAGAATAACACTGAGGTCTTGAGAATTCCCCCTGGACTATTAATGCACAAGCAGGGAAAGGCAGGACCAGAGCCTTGGGCAGAAGTGACTCAAGGTTCCACTCCCAAACTGAACGTCACCAAAAATTATTCAAATGTGAAGGAAGGAAGTGACCTGGGTTTTGAAGAATGTTTTCTAAGGTCACTGGTCTGGAATAGAATCAAGAAATATTATAGTACAGGAGATGTGACTAACAAAAAAAATTGAATAACACAAAATTCTTAGAAATAATTTTTACAAACTTTGTTCAAAGGAAGCAGCCAAAATAATTCAAAGATTGTTTTTTTTTAAGCATATTAGATGAACACCTTTCATCCGTTGCCAGGAGCTAGAAGAGGGAGGAGGAACCCTGAGTATTTCTAGAATTAGAGGTGATATGGCAGTTTTCTAAAATGTTAGGGTCCCATAAACATGCAAGAATGCAGAACTGGAGAACACAATCCTCATTCTGCACATGTCAGTCACACTCCTTTAGGCCTTTGTTTGCTAGAAGTTATATAATAACACACTTATTAAATTAATCACTGAGCAATGGTTGTATAATCTATTACATTTTCAAGTTCTTTTAAGTATTTTCTACTGGCATCCATGGGGGAAATGGGAATATAAATCACACTAACATCCATTTTCCACATGAGGGAGTTGGTACCAAAGAAGACAAGTGGGTTTCAACATCACAGAAAACTCTGGCAGATTCATGCTGTAACTCATCTGTTTCTGCTTTTAATTTGCCAGGCGAGTGAGTTTTGGGGCACACATGATGTTAATTATTTAACAAGAACATTGAGCAGGTAAACAACCAAGTATGGGAAACCTGGACAATTCTGGAACTATAGGATATGCCTAAATTTTAGAATTTCTCATCTTTCAATACAGCCCCATTAAAAGAACATTGTTTCTGATATGCTGTTAAGATGATAAAATCATCTATGAATTAAGGATGTTATTATTGGAATATATAAGGATGAAACAATTCATAGTCTAACTCATAATAATCAGTTGCTGTATTTTGAGTTGTTAAATGCTAGCGAGTAACTACAGACTATCAAAATAAAACTGAGACACAGATTAACACTGTAACATTTTAAAGTAATGCAGGTTGACATCTGAAGAAGTCTGGCTGTAATGGAAGAGCTTCTCATACTGCTAATAATCTACCGGGTTGTGTGCCAGGTAACTAACTGTGCTGTGTTTAGTTTGGCCCTCAGTAGGGACAGTGAAGAGAGATTGCTTAAAGACAGTTTGGAAAATTGATGTGGCAAAAGATATTTGACAATTAAATATTTATTGAATTAGTATCTACATGAGGTTGGTTACAGTACTCGTTGTTAGAAATGCAAAATAAATACTGGGAACATTGTCATTCATTAAAACAGGGGATCCAGAAGAAGTCAGTGCTAGAGAGACAGCTCAGACAGAGTGGATGCTTGCTGAATGGGTATGGTGAACAGAAATCAATCCCCTGAGAGTCCCATAAAAAACCCCTGTGTACTGTTGTGCACCATTAATCTAAGCACCAGGGAGGTGGAGACAGGAAGACCTCTGGGGATTACTGGCCAGCCAGTCTAGATCCCAGTTAATTAAGAGACTTTGTCTCAAAAATAAACATGGCAACCAAGCAAGGGAGACACCTGATGGTGATGTCTGCGCTCCATATGATAACATCCGTGTACACACACACACACACACACACACACACAAACTAAAAATGTTCTAGCAAACTCCTTGTGTTTAAAAAAAAAATAACCCTTTGTCAGATAATACTAATGGACACTTTACCCTGGGTTCTCATACCCCAGTTTTTACATTGTCATTTAGGACATCCTTTTTAAAATATATATTAATACATATTAATTAATAATTAATATATATAATATTTTTATTTTAATTTATTTACATTTCAAGTATTATCTATTTACCCATTTTCCCCTCTCCCAGAAAGCCCCTCTCCTTTCCCCCCCCTGCTTCTATGAGGGTGTTCCTTCACCTACCCATCCACTCCCATCTCCCTGCCCTCAATTCCCCTTCTCTGGGGCATCATCAAACCTTCATAGGACCGAGGACCTCTCCTCCCACTGATGTCTGAAAAGGCTGTCCTTTGCTACATATGCTGCCTTATGTACTCCTTGGTTGGTGACTTAGTAAAAAGGCAGAGTAATTTGTAAATTGAAAGGATGTTCACACATATCCACCCAGCAGAGCAGAGGAGGCAGCCAGCACAGGTGAGACCTGCCCTGCAGCTCAGAAGCTGCTGTCTGGCAGGAGCCCTCTGGTTTCTGCCTCCACCTTGAGCCACAGAACACCATCTCCAAGTGGCACAGGAAGCCAGATATCTGTCCAGTGGCTCAGAGGAGGCAGACAGTACAGCCTGCAACTAGAGTTGATTGGGGCCACAGAGCTACACACCCAAATACAACTACAAGAGAGTGGGTCTTGCAGAAGTACTTACATACTGGTGTACACAGAGAGAATGGGTCTCCCAAGAGTGCAGAGAAGACACAGCTAGAGACAGCAAAAGGAAATGCAAAATGCAAAATGCTTGTAAACCAAAACATCCAGGAAATCCAGGACACAATAAGACCAAACCTAAGGATTATAGGTATAGAAGAGAAGGAAGATTTACTACTCTAAGGGACAGTAAATATCTTTAACAAAATTATAGAAGAAAACTTCCCTAACCTAAAAGAGAGATGCCCATGAATGTATAGGAAGCCTACAGAACTCCAAACAGACTGGATCAGAACAGAAATACTTCCCGTCACATAATAATCAAAACAGCAAATGTACTAAACAAAGAAAGAATATTAAAAGCAGTAAGAGAAAAAGGCCAAGTAACATATAAAGATAGACCTATCAGAATTACACCAGACTTCTCACCAGAGACCATGAAAGCTAGAAAATCATGGGCAGATCTCATACAGACTCTAAGAGAACACACATGCCAGCCCAGACTACTATACCCAGCAAAACTCTCAATCACCATAGATAGAGAAACCAAGATATTCCATGATAAAACAAAATTTACACAATATATTTCTACAAATCTAGCCCTTCAAAGGATAATAGATGGAAAACACCAATACAAGGAGGGCAACTACACCCTAGAAAAAGCAAGACAGTAATCTTTTTTCAACAAACCCAAAAGATGATAACCACCCAAACATAAAAATAGCATCAAAAATGACATGAAACAACAATCACTATTCCTTAATATCTCTTAATATCAAAGGATTCAATCCCCCAATAAAAAGACAGACTGGATACGTAAACAAGACCCAACATTTTGCTGCATACAGGAAATGCACCTCAGTGTCAAAGACAAACACTACCTCAGAGTAAAAGGCTGGAAAACAAATGTCAAAGCAAATGGTCCCAGGAAACAAGCTGGAGTAGCCATCCTAATATCAGATAAAATTGACTTTTAACCTAAAGTCATCAAAAAAGACACAGAAGAACACTTCATACTCATCAAAGGAAAAATCCACCAAGAAGAACTCTCAATTCTGAACATCTATGCTCCAAATGGAAGGGCACCCTCATTCGTAAAAGAAACTTAAATAAAGTTCGAAGCATACTTTGTACCTCACACAATAATTGTGGGTGACTTCAACACTCCACTCTCCTCAATGGACCAATCAGGGAAGCACAACTAAGCAGAGACACCACCATGAAACTAATTGAACTTTTGGACAAAATGGATTAAACAGATGTATATAGAGCATTTTATCCTAAAGCAAAAGAATATACCTTTTTCTCAGCACCTCATGTTACCTTCTCCAAAATCGACCATATAAATGATCACAAAACAAACCTCAACAGATATAAAAAGATCGAACTAACCCATGCCTCCAATCAGATCACTATGGAGTAAGGGTAGTCTTCACTAACAAAAACAAACAAACAAACAAAAAAAAACCTAAAGCACACATACACATGGAAGCTGAACAATGCTCTACTCAATGATACCTTGGTCAGGGAAGAAATAAAGAAATCAAAACCATTTTAGAATTTAATGAAAGTGAAGGCACAACATACCCAAACTTATGGAACACAATGAAAACAGTGATAAGAGGAAAACTCATAGCCCTGAGTGCCTCCAAAAAGAAACTGTACAGAGCATACACCAGCAGTTCAATGACACACCTGAAAAGCTCTGGAACAGAAAGAAGCTAATACACCCAAGAGGAGTAGAAGGCATGAAGTCATCAAACTCAGGCCTGAAATCAATCAAGTAGAAACAAAAAGAATCAAACCAGGAGCTGGTTCTTTGAGAAAATCAACAAGATAGATAAACCCTTAGCCAGACTAACCAGAGGGCACAGAGACAGTATCCAAATTAACAAAATCAGAAATGGAAAGGGAGATATAACAACAGAAACTGAGGAAATTCAAAAAATCATCAGATTCTACTACAAAAGCCTATACTCAACACACTTAGAAAATCTGGAGGAAATGAACAATTTTCTTGACAGATACCAGATACCTAAATTAAATCAGGATCAAATAGACCATCTAAACAGTCCCATAACCCCTAAAAAAATAGAAGTGGTCATTCAAAGTCTTCCAACCAAAAAAAGCACAGGTCCAGATGGTTTTAGTGCAGAATTCTACCAGACCTTCAAAGAAGACATAACACCAATACTCTTCAAACAATTCCAAAAAATAGAAACAGAAGGAACACTACCCAACTCATTCTATGAAGCCACAAGTACACTGATACCAAAGCCACTAAAGGATCCAACAAAGATAGAGAACTTCAGACCAATTTCCCTTATGAATGTCGATGCAAAAATACTCAATAAAGTTCTTGTCAACGAACTCCAAGAACACATCAAAACTATCATTCACCACGATCAAGTAGGCTTCATACCAGGGATGCAGGTATGGTTCAATATATGGAAATCCATCAATGAAATCCACTACATAAACAAACTCAAAGAAAAAAATGACATGGTCATTTCATTAGATGCTGAAAAACATTTGACAAAATTCAGCATCCTTTCATGCTAAAAGTCTTGGAAAGATCAGGAATCCAAGGCCAATATTTAAACATAGTAAAAGCAATATACAGCAAACTGGTAGCCAACATCAAACTAAATGGAGAGAAAATTGAAGTATTCCCATGAAAATCAGGTATCAGACAAGGCTGCCCTCTCTCTCCATATCTATTCAATATAGTATTTGAAGTTCAAGCTAGAGCAATTAGACAACAAAAGGAGGTCAAAGGGATACAAATAGGAAAGGAGGAAATCAAGTTATCACTATTTGTAGATGATATGTTAGTATACTTAAGTGAATCAAAAAACTCCACTAGAGAACTCCTATAGCTGATAAACAACTTCAGTAAAGTGGCCAGATATAAAATTAACTCAAGCAAATCAGTAGCCTTCCGATACTCAAAGGATAGACAGGCCAAGAAAGAAATTGGGGAAAAGACTCCTTTCAAAATAGTCACAAACAATATAAAATATCTGGGGGTGACTCTAACCAAACAAATGAAAAATCTGTATGACAAGAATTTCAAGTCTCTGAAGAAAGAAATCGAAGAAGACCTCAGAAAAAGGAAAAATCTTCCATGTTCCTGGATTGGCAGGATTAATATAATAAAATGTCCATCTTGGCAAAATCAATCTACAGATTCAATGCAATCCCCATCAAAATGAAGCTGGAAAGAACCCAGGTATCCCTCAACAGAAGAGTGGATGCAAAAAATGTGGTATATCTACACAATGGAGTACTATTCAGCCATTAAAAACAATGAATTCATGAAATTCTTAGGCAAATGGATGGAGCTAGAGAACATCATACTAAGTGAGGTAACCCAGACTCAAAAGATCAAAGTGGATATTAACCTAGAAAACTGGAATACCCAAAACATAATCCACACATCAAATGAGGTACAAGAAGAATGGAGGAGTGACCTTGTTCTGGAAAGACTCAGTGTAGCAGTATAGGGCAAAACCAGAACAGGGAAGTAGGAAGGGGTGGGTGGGATAACAGGGCGAGGGAAGGGGGCTTATGGGACTTTTGGGGAGTGGGGGGCCAAAAAGGGGAAATCATTTGAAATGTAAATAAAAAATATATCGAATAAAAAAAATGGGAAAAAGAAGAAAATCCCAAAGTTTACCAAAAAAAAAAAAAAAAATCCCAGCTCAATTCTTCATAAAGTTAGAAAGAACAATTTACAAATTTATCTGGAATAGCAAAAAACCCAGGATAGCAAAAAGTATTCTCAACAGTAAAAGAACTTCTTGGGAAATCAGTATCCCAGACCTCAAACAGTACCACAGAGCAATAGTGTTAAAAACTGCATGGTATTGGTACAGTGACAGGCAGGTAGATCAATAGAATAGAATTGAAGACCCAGAAATGAACCCACACACCTATGGTCACTTGATCTTTGACAAAGCAGCTAAATTCATCGCGTGGAAAAAAAGATAGCCTCTTCAACAAATGGTGTTAATTCAAATGGTGGTTTTCCAGAAGAATGCAAATTGATCCATTCTTATCCCCTTGTACTAAGCTCAAGTCCAAGTGGATCAAGGACCTCCACATAAAACCAGACACACTGACACTAAAAAAAAAAAAAAAAAAAAAAAAAAAAAAAAAAAAAAAAAAAAACCATTGGGGAAGAGCCTTGAACACATAGGGGAAAATTCCCTGAACAGAACTCCAATACCCTATGTCCTAAGATCAAGAATTGACAAATGGGACCTCATAAAATTACTGTCCACTCCTCCATTGCTGGTGGGGTTGCAAATTGGTACAACCACTCTGGAAATCAGTCTGGCGGTTCCTCAGAACCGGAGGATCTTGCTATACCACTCCTGGGCATATACCCAGAGGATTCCCCAGCAAGTAATAAGGATATGTGCTCCACTATGTTCATAGCAGCCCTATTTATAATAGCCAGAAGCTGGAAAGAACCCAGGTATCCCTCAATGGAGGAATGGATACAAAAAATGGGGTATATCTACACAATGGAGTACTATTCAGCCATGAAACAATGAATTCATGAAATTCTTAGACAAATGGATGGAGCTGGAGAACATCATACTAAGTGAGGTAACCCAGTCTCAAAAGATCAATCATGGTATGCACTCACTAGTAAGTGGATATTAGCCTAGAAAACTGGAATACCCAAGACGTAATCCACACATCAAATGATGTCCAAGAAGAACGGAGGAGTGGCCCCTGTTTCTGGAAAGACTCAGTGTAGCAGTATAGGGCAATTCCAGAACAGGGAAGTGGGAAGGAGTGGATGGGGCAACAGGGGGAGGGAAGAGGGCTTATGGGACTTTTGGGGAGTGGGGAGCCAGAAAAGGGGAAATCATTTGAAATATAAATAAAAATATATCGAATAAAAATATATTATTATACTTCTAAAAAAATTACTATCAATAGGACAAAATGGCAACCAACACATTGGGAAAAGATCTTTACCCACACTGCATTAGAGGGCTAATACCTGATATATACAAAGAATTCAAGAAATTAGACTCCAGAGAACCAAATAACCCTTTTTTAAAAGCTCTTTATTTTTAGTAAAGAGCTAAACAAAGATTTTTTACCTGAGGAATATCAAATGGCTGAGAAGCACCTAAAGAAATGTTCAACATCCTTAGTCATCAGGGAAATGCAAATCAAAACAACCCTGAGATTCCACCTCACACCAGTTAGACTGGCTAAGAGAAAGAACTCAGGAGACAGCAGGTGTTAGAGAGGTTGTGGAGAAATAGGAACACTCCTCTACTGCTGGTGGGTTGCAAGCTGGTAAAACCACTCTGGAAATCAGTCTGGTGGTTCCTCAGAAAACTGGGTTTCTGAGGGTGGGTCCTCTCAGAAACCAGAGGACCCTGCTATATCACTCCTGGGCATATGCCCACAGGATTCTCCAGCATGTAATAAGGACACATGCTCCACTATGTTCATAGCAGCCCTATTTATAATAGTCAGAAGCTGGAAAGAACCCAGATGTCCCTCAATGGAGGAATGGATACAGAAAATGTGGTATATATACATACAGTGGAGTACTATTCAGCTATTAAAAACAATGAATTCATGAAATTCTTAGACAAATGGATGGAACTGGAGAACATCATCCTGAGTGAGGTAACCCAATCACAAAAGAACACTCATGATATGCACTCACTGATAAGTGAATATTAGCCTAGAAGCTTAGAATACCCAAGACACAATTCACATATCAAATGATGCCAAAGAAGGAGGAAGAACAAAGTATGGATATTTGGATCCCCTGTAGAAAGGGAAAAAATACCCCCAGAAGGAGATACAAAGACAAAAGGTTGAGCAGAGTCTGAGGGAAAGACCATCCTGAGACCACCCCACCCAGGAATGCAGCCCATATACAGTAATCCAGGCACTATTGTGGGTGCCCACAAGTGCCGGCTGACAGGAGCTGGATATAGCTATCATCTGGGAGGCTCTCCTAGTGCATGACAAATACAGAGGGGGTCACTCTCAGCCAGCCATTGAACTGAGCACAGGGTCCCCAATGGGGGAGCTGGAGAAAGGACCCAAGGAGCTGAAGGGGTTTGCAGTGCCATAGGAGGAACAACATTATGAGTCACCAAGTACTCCCAGAGCTCCCAGGGACAAAACCATCAACCAAAGAGTGTACATGGAGTTACCCATGGCCCCAGACACATCGGCAGCAGAGGATGATCTGGTTGGACACCAAATGGGGAAGAGGCCCTTGGTCCTGGAAAGACTTGATACCATAGTGTAGAGGAATACCAGGACAGGGAAGCAGGGGTGGGTTGATTAGGGAAGGGGAGATGGCTTGTGGGATTTTCGGGGTAAGGGAGAACCAGGAAAAGGGACAACATTTGAAGTGTAAATAAAGAATATACCTAATTTAAAAAAAAAGAATGTTCAGTATTTTAATACCTAAGTACTTTATAGTATTTTTGAAGACA
This sequence comes from Apodemus sylvaticus, assembly GCF_947179515.1. Taxonomy (NCBI): domain Eukaryota; kingdom Metazoa; phylum Chordata; class Mammalia; order Rodentia; family Muridae; genus Apodemus; species Apodemus sylvaticus. The sequence continues at coordinate 24,171,439 of NC_067491.1, read as the reverse complement.
TGTATCAAAACTCTTTACAGAAATAATATACATAGTGTGTGTGTGTGTGTGTGTGTGTGTGTGTTATGCTGGAACCCCTGTTCTCAGCCCATACGTTCTTCACAAGCTAGGAAATCCCATCTGCCCTCCTTCTTCTCACCCATCCTACACAGATAAAACTTCCCCATTCCTCAGAGAAAACTCTGGACAACAGTGTCGTGCCTTCATCTACTCTTAGTCTGATTCAATCTGCTCTATATCTAAGCAAAACCCTATCTCTATATATGATATATATTTCAGGCCTAGTAGTGTGATCCCCAAAATCTCATCAATTCAGGAGACTGAGGCAAGAAAATAAGTACTCAAAAGTCTACCTCAACTACAGAGTGTATTCCCAGTCAGTCTGTACAACTGAATGAGACCTCATCTCAATATAAAATGTCTTTTCATGTAGATAATCTAAAACTTACTCATTTTAGATTGAGTAAATATTGGGAAATAGTATCAAAGAACTATAATTTACTCAATAAAATGATAGTGTAATTTTCTTTAAGCATTCACAAATGAAAATCATCCATGTTAATTTATCACCTAGAAATGATTAACTAGGTTCTTGAAATATTTTGCACAGTGATAAATCTATATAAAAATGTATTAAAGTTTTATTATTCACATCTATGAACTCCCCAACAGGGCAGTCTTTGATTTAAAGCATGAATAAAGAAGCCAGGGATTGTTTAAATAATAACTTTCATTCTTTTTTGTTAAAAAAAAATTTGCTCAAATTATAAATAGTTTAGACTATATCACCATTTAATACAAAAATCTTTGTAAGGGAAATTACAACCACAGTAAAAAGACCCAGATTCACTCCATTTCAGAAATACATGTGGGAAAATATCAATTTACAACCAGGAAATAACTATTACTGGGCATATGAAAAATCATGCAGCACACAAAAATATCACTAATAATCCAACTATCAAATATTCCATTAAAAACAATGGAAATTGCAAGGCCTGGTGGCACAGGACCATAATTTCCTTTCTACCCCAGGAGTCTGAGCAGGAAGAGTGAAAGCTCAAGGCCTACCTGAGGTACAGAGCAAGTTTAAGACCAGTTTGACAATTTACTGAGCTCCTGTCTCAGAAATATGATGAAAATTGTTGTGGTGGTGGACGTGGTAGTGGTGGTGGTGGTGGTGATGGTGGTGGTGGTGGTGGCAATGGTGGTGGTGATGGTGGTGTTGGTGATGGTGGTGATAGTGGTGGTGGTGGTGGTGATGGTGGTGATGGTGTTGGTGATGGTGTTGATGGTGGTGGTGATGGTGGTAATCTTAATCATGATGATGATAAAGCTAGTACTATACAGAGCATTTCTCTGGCATGTGTAATAAAACCATTCTTCTCCCCCAACTAACAAACAAATCCACTCTGTCCTCAACCTGCTGCTAGGGAGCACACAGCACAATGGCGTACACTTGGCTATTTATTATTGATTTCTACAGAGGCACCAATCATCCTGAAGATGCTTAGCCCACCTCTACCAGCATGCAGACACTGACCCAGAGAAGGTTAACTAGGGTACCTACCTAGGTGGCTCTGCTGGACTTAATAGACATCTTGTCCTTTCCAAAGGAGTGTGGTATAGAACCCAAGCACACAGAGTAAAACAACCCCAAGGAATAAAGAGAAACCATCTTAGTGATAGAAGTGTTGGAGTAGATCAAAACCATCTCAGAGTGTTAAGATCACTGTTATTAGCCAACAAACTCCCCTTTAACATCAAAGTATCTTGAGCTAGGTTTTATTTTTATTTTTTAGACTTGTCACCAAGGGACAAAGAAAGCAGATTAATCCAGTACACAAGAACACATTTACCTAAGGCCAAACTAACAAATAGGACTGTGACAGGCTGTCTCTTCTTGCCTCTAGTATTCTAGAAAACAAACATTTCCTACAAAGTTTCTAAGGCGGTAACATGGAATCACTTCATAATTACTAGTAATATAGTATTTAAAATGTATGCAGGACAAAGAATGCTTTTCTAAGGACTCCCATGAAAGCGGGAAATTACTTGGTTCCTTAACGATTATCTCCTAGGCTACAGCAGAAAGATAGATGATTAGTGGAAGACTTGTCCTGTACATCTTTATGGTTGGTTCACTGGGTGACTTTTTTTTTTCACAGCTACTATTTCAATCCACCAGGCTAGCTTTGCCCAATTTATAAAGGCAGTTTCTTCTACTCTCTCATATATTTCCCATACCTATTAAGGACTGTGGAAAGGGAGAAAACTTATTAATGCAAGATTCTTCTCAAGTAGAAATCATGGCATGCTTTGCTAGATATTTTATTAGGCATTGAGGCTGTTAAAGGGCTTCCGTGCAATGGGGGCTGAACTACCGTGGGACTTTTCTGAGCTAGTGTGCACATGCTCAGGTTAGCAGGTATCACAGATGTCACTATGGCTAGCCCGTGGGATACAGCAGCTTTCCTGTGTTACTTCAAGACATAAGCCCTGTTAATCATGCTTTATAAACTCCAGATAGGCTCCACTGCTGCTAACCTAACCTATGTGCATCGCTTGCCAATTACTTCTAAGGTTTATATATGCACAAAAGAAGAATATATGTAACATTACAGCATTAAAAACCTTAATGTCAGAGAGTATCAGAGTTCAGTGTGGTAATCTGTGTATACTACTCACATGAGAGGAATTAGCATTTCTACCTCTGTGCCACTTCTTTATTCTCAGAAGCTGCAAGATATTGTTGCTTTAAAGATATTGTTGAGATTTGGTCTTTTGCTAAGTGAAAAAAAAATTTATACAACTGGTAATGGTCAGAAAATAGATATGGCAACACTGATACCAAGTAAACTTATATGCATAAGTATCCTACGGCTAAAGATAGATATTGTCTATCAATAAGTAAGTCTATTCTTCATCACAATAGAAAAGTACACTGTGTAGATGCACAGAATGACAAAATTTCAAAAGCATTATATAGATATAGATATAGATATAGATATAGATATAGATATAGATATAGATATATAGATATATAGATATAGATATAGAATATACAGAGAGAATACATATATATATATATATATATATATATATATATATATATATATATATATATATATATATATATATGGAGGAGAAAGAGAGAGACAGAGAGAGACAGAGAGAGAGAGAGAGAGGAGGCACTTGTAGCCCTTGAAGAAGACCTGAGTTCTATTTTCAGCACCAATTTCTGGCAGTTCACACCCACCTTCACTTCCAGATCCGGAGGACTTGGCATCCTCTTGTGGTTCTTGTAGCACCTGCATGCATGTGGTACCTATGCACCAAGCAGGTACACACACACATACACATAAAAAATAATATTTTTTGAAAAGGAGGTAAATGACAACCTGAGTTGTACGTGCTAATATCACTCTGTTGATAACTGGTAGAAACATCTAGAAAAATTAATAAGGGTATTAGAGAAATGAAAAAAAATTATCAATCACCTTGACTCAGATATTTACAAAATACTGTACCCAATAACAACAGAAGTACACATCATTCTCTCAGTGACCATAGAATATGCACTATAGTAAGTAACATATTGGTCCACAACATATATCTCAAATAAAAAAATGTATAAATTATAGAAAATATACCATCCATTAGTAAAGAAACTGAACTTTAAATTAATAACTTTAGAATTAATAAGAAACATATACAGCAAAACACCCAGTCTTGAATTTAATATACTATTCAAAAGTCTAAAGATCAAAAAAGAAATCACAAAAAATTCTAGAGAATGTTCTCAATCCAAAGATAGCGAGAACACAACACAAATTTTTGTGGGTTTAGTTTAAGTAGTTCTTAAGGCATATATATATATATATATATATATTCAAGCACCTTTATTAGAAAAAGAAACAAGTTTTAACTTGCTTTTATCATAAAGAACTAGAAAATGAGGAAAAGTAATCAAAAACATTTTAAAAATTAACAAAGTAGTTCCTTTTTTCATATTCATTACATTATTGATATAAAACTCAAATATCTACTGAAATTGAAGAAGAGGGGAGAGGGGAGGGAAGACAGGAGGGAAGGAGAGAGAGAATGAGACAGAGAGAGAATACAAATCTCTCTTATGATAAATCAGGGCAGCCTGTTGTGCAGATATGTTTTTGTGCCTACTTGACACAAGCTAGGCTCATATGGGAAGAGGTAATCTCACTGGAGAAAATGCCCCATTACATTGGCTTGTAGGCAAGTCTGCAGGGCATTTTCTTGCCTGACTACTGATTTCCTGATACAGGAAATCCCAGCTTACTGTCTGTGGTGTCTCTCCTGGGCAGGTGGTCCTGAGCTGAAGAAGAAAACTGGACAAGCAAGCTCTGAGGAGCAAGGAAAAGGCACCCCCTCTTCCATGGCCTCTATCCACTCTTGCCTAAGGTTCTGGTCTTCAGTTCCTGCCCAGACTTCCTGCCATGCTGGATCTGTCAGCCAAATTAAATCCTCCCCCCTTCAAGTGTTGTTTTGTCACAGCAACAGAAACCCAAATAAAACTCTATTACTGAAAATCATTGTAGATGCTACATTGTATATGAGCAGTTTTCATAGTCTGCCAATGTGTTTTGCAACTTTGATCACAAAGTTATTCTTTGAAAATTAAAGTCTCCAGAAGAACACAAAGCAGAAAATCTAATTAGCTTTATATAACAAAGAAATTAAATTTTCACTCATTACAACAGAGGAAATATCAGTTCTAGTTGATGGGTTTCATGAAAATTCTGGGAAGAATCTTAATCTTATACAAAGAAACAGAAAAGAGATAAGGAGGGGCCTCTCCTACTTATTTTTAAAAATGTGCTACCCTAATACCAAACCCCATATGCAAAAATCAAAACAAAACTCAAAATAACTAGGGGGATTTAATTCCAAATAGTAAGCAAATTGCTTAATAAGATATCAGAAAAAGAGCATGCTAAAATATTTAATGTCAATTTGTAATGACTTAAAGGGTCTACTGCAGGGAGTCAGTGTTGGTATTCTGTCTAAGCGCCACCCCACACCTACCTGGCAATAGCCAGGTATGTCCCGCCCCATAGATCTGGCCTACTATAAAAAGGGCTACTTGCCCCTCCTCTCTCTCTCTCTCTCTCTCTCTCTCTCTCTCTCTCTCTCTCTCTCTCTCTCTCTCTCTCTCCCCCCCTTCCATCCCACTCTCACCTCTCTGCCCCTTGGACTCTCCTCCCCTCCCCCTCATCCACATGGTCATGGCCATCCTCCACTCCACTTCTCTCTCTCTCTCTCTCTCTCTCTCTCTCTCTCTCTCTCTCTCTCTCTCTCTCTCTGCCTCTGTAACTCCCATCCTCTACCCTGAATAAACTCTATTCTATACCATGCCTGTGTGTGTGGTCCCTCAGGGGGAAGAGGTGCCTGGACAAGGGCCCGCCTGGGTACCCCCTTCCCCCACACTGCCGTGCCAGACTCCCTTAACCCCCAATCCTCTCTTTTTAAGTCCCTTTATTTGGTGCTGTGACTCAGATGAGAAACACTGTGGGTTTTCCTTAAGCCCCCTTCAGTCAGGGTTCCATTTTTAAACACATTCAGTGTTCACAGAATAAAGAGCGAGGGCGGGTGACCATCAGCACAGAGGTATGAATGTGCCCGGCAAGAGCAAAGCACCATTTATATCAAATAACAGACACTCAATGAACTAGGAGGACGGGTATGTGGCGTCTCTCATTCTGATGAAGGACTGTCATCAAACAGCATAGCTAAATCACAGTCGGTTGTGTAACAATGAGAATGTGACATGAAAGGAATGTTTCTGTCAGTTTCTTGTGAGAAATGACACCTTGGCGCTAAGGGAAAAAACCGTCCAGGGACAAAATAAATCGTATTTGTTTTGTACGAGATTGAACGAGGCTCAGTAACTTGCCCTTGGCTATAATTTATAAGCAATCAGACTTATATCTACATTTTCTGAAGCTAATATCCCTTCTTTCAGCTCCTATGCATAGCAAATTAGGTAAAGCTATTGTGACCCGTCCATCACTGCAGACATGTGCCTAAGAACAGTTATAGGGAAACGAATGAGGGGCTGAGGGTTGAGGGCAGCACGGCCCTGGTGGCACGGGGAAGCCGAGGATGGCTAGGCCTGGACAAAACCAGCATGGAGAGGGGCCTGAAAGGAAGCAGACTGAGGGGGTTAATCAGACAGGGAAGGCTCGTCCAGGTCTGGAGATGTACAAGAGACGCCAAGAACTGGCTCCTCTGAGAAACAGAAACTGGGTCAGAAGCTGAGAAACACAGCTGTGTCGTAAGATGAGGTGCCCAGCAGCCAGAGGCCGGACACCAGCAAAGGGAGGTCTTCACCTAGCGCACCACACACGAAGCCAATGAGCTAAGTACCAGTTGCTGTGTACGCCTAAGATTTTGAAGTGGCAGTCGATGTCCCTAATTAAAGGACTGTCAACGTCTCTAACTAAGGAGGAACCACGTGTGAAGCATGAACAATTTGAGCATATTAATATTCAGCATTGCGTTAAACATATGTGAACAGAGGAGCAAGGGAAGCCTGTAGATCATTCCCCGTACATATATCACATGGTATCATTTACTCTAAAAGTGCAAAAGTGCATTCGCACCTGCCCTGCCTCTGGCATGCGGGCGGTCATCAGAAGGAAGAGAAATGGCTCCTCTGGGACCTCAGAGCTTTCTCACAAGCCACAACGGGGCCGGAGTAAGAACACCACTGGGGCAGAGATTGGAAAACCAACTCCAGGAGCACTGCATTCCAGATCAGCAACGGCAGCAAAAAAAACCAGAGTAAATGTTTGCAAATTTTAAAAACCGTCTAAAGAACAGTCCGTGACTTTCTACATCTCTCTTCTTAAAATGGAGCCACTGCTTTCTTGACCAAGTGAGGAAAACTTTCAGATAACAAAGTAAACTGCTTGGAAATATTTTCGTGACAATCAGCATCTGAAAACACACACACACACACACACACCACAGAGGACAACCATCAAGTTTTCATTTCTCTTTCATGACAAATGGCTACACATGAAAGCATGAGGAAGAGCCCCTCCCCCCTCCCCCTCCCCACCCTCACCCCTCACCCCCCAGGACCCTGATTCTGTGAAGGGAGCAGCAGCTGAATGGCAACTCTCTCTAAGGGTTGCCTGAAGAGGTCACTCTAGGAGGGACTGTCTTGTGTATGTGGGTGGAAGTGAAACACACTTGGAGAAGTGGTGTGTGTGTGTGTGTGTGTGTGTGTGTGTGTGTGTGTGTGTGTGTGTGTTTGCATATGCGCTTGCATGTAGCCCTTAGAGAATGGTACCGGAAGTAGAATAGATAGCTCTGTTCAACTTGGATTCCTCCAAAGTTTTTCTCGTTTGCTAGACTGGTTCCACATTTCAGTTTATAAAGTTATCATAAGATGAAAACAACACACTTTTTTTTTTTTTTTTATCACAGAGCCCTTGTAAGGGAGGGTGCCAATAGCCAATGACCTGAACTTTTTCTCCTGAGTTTCTTTCAAGGGTTCAATGAGCTGATATACAGTGTTGAGATCTCATTCCATGGCTAACCTTGAGAGAAATCAATTTCCAAAATCTATAGAGATGTTGGTGAAATTCAGTTGTGCACAAACTTTTGAAACTACAAATCTGTGTTTTCCTGGCTGTCAACCAGAGGCGGCACATGAGTCTCTCCAAAGTCTCCAGCATTTGAATACTTGGTCCTCAGTTATCGGGGACCATTTGCAAAGCATTAAGAAATCTGTCACTGTGGTTGAGTCTGAGAATTCAAGTCTTCTGCTTTTCTCAGTGTGCTGTTGTCTGCTTAAAGTTGTATGTGTACATGTGTGTGTGAGCACACATTTGTGTGTGTGTGTGTAACAATAATAATTAAATAATAAATAAGAGCTGAGAAAATTGATAAAAATGTGGAGAGAAGAAAGGGTGGGAATTATGTAAATGAGCCCTGTTTGTAATAGCCAGATTCTGGAAAGAACCCAGGTGTCCCTCAACGGAGGAATGGATACAAGAAATGTGGTATATTTACATAGTGGAATACTACTCAGCAATTAAAAACAATGAATTCGTGAATCTTTTAGGCAAATGGTTGGAACTGGAAAATATCATCCTAAGGGAGGTAATCCAATCACAAAAGAATACACATGGAATGCAATCATTGATAAGTGGATATTAATTAGCCCTGAAGCTCTGAATACTGAAGACACAATTGGCATATCAAACGATTTCCATGAAGAAGGAAGAAGAGGGCCCTGATCCTGGAAAGGTTTGATCCAGCATTGTAGGGGAGTACCACGACAGAGAAAAGGGAGGGGGAAAGATAGGAGAATGGATGGAGAAAAGAGGACTTATGGGACATATGGGGGTTTGAACTGGGAAAGGGGAAAGCATTTGCAATGTAAACACAGAATATAGAATATAGAATATATTCTTGTATATATATATATATATATATATATATACACAAAAAAAGAGAAAGAGTTACAGTTACTTAGAATATAGAATATAGAATATATTATATATATATATATATATATATATATATATATATATATACACACACACACACACACACACACAAAGAGAAAGAAATAGAGTTACAGTTACTTAAAGCTAAAGTGCTCCTGAATAGTACAGCATGACATTTGACCTGAATTGTTTGAGCTTTGGTCCATTTCTCATTCAAAATAGAAATGGTTTGCCAGGTAAAACAGCTTAGGCTCAAAGATAAGGAAAAGAAAAGAAGATGAATATGTGATTAAACAAGAAAATTGCTCTTTGACACTAATTTTGAAATGCATATAAAGTACCCATAAATCATTTTTAAAAAGAAGTAGGCCTGAGAAAAATATCCTCGAACCTTACACACAAGCAAATTAAAGGCAACACCACAATGCCACACAAATATTAATTAAAGTCCTAAGACAAAATTTTATTTTTTGAAGAGGGGTCTCTTCCAGCCTGTCCATGGTGTCTTCAACAGCCCTCTATAGACTGCCTACTGCTATGTTCAGCCCTCCCTACCTGTCATGCCAGATCCTGCATTCCCCATGACCATTGTAACCTCTATTACAGATGCAGGATCAGAGAAAACATCATAATTAAGGAGTTCTGTATTAACTACTTTCCTAATTGCTATGGCAAAATAATTAATGGAGGTGACTTAAGGAAAGAAACTCTCATTTTGACTAAAGGTTCAAGGGACTGCACTCCATGCTTGCAGGGAAGAGGCTAGGTCGGGAGTTCCTACTCAGGTGGCAGGGTCTTGTCACTTCTCCAGGGATTGAAAATAGAGAGCTTTTGGGTCGGCAGCCTCTGAGGGGTCCAGGGTTATTTGATACTGTTGTTCTTCCAATGGCTGGTTTGTGCCCCTCCCCCCACATATGTAGCAAGGGACTGCTTTGCCTGACCTCAGTGGGAGAGAATGAGCCAAATCCTGTAGAAACTGGATGCCCCACAGAAGGGGGATGCTGGCAGGGGTGAGATGGGTGTGGATGGGTGGATGGGGACCCACCCTTTCAGAAGCAAAGGGGAAGGGGAATGGGATGAAGAACTTCAGGGAACAGGGACCAGGAAGATGGAGGGGGGGGCAACAGTTGGAATGCAAATAAATAAAATAATTTAATTTTAAAAATCTGAGAAGGAAAAGAGAGCTTGTGTGGGGAGCAGAGCTACTGGAACTCGCAACTTCCCTTTGCTAGTGTTCCACTTCCTCCAGATAGGTCCCAGATTCTGAAGAGTCTACAGCCTGCCAACACAGGGCACCAGCTGGGCAGCCAGTGACCACATAAATGAGCCCCACCAGGAACATTTTACATCCAGAGCCACACAGATGCCACAGATGGAAGTGTCATTCACCAACTGCATTCTGAAGTCACAACTCACTCATGATGCTTGGACTGTAAAAGAAGGGCCTAATGCCTTCTGATTGGCTTTGCTGCCTGCTTCCTGATCCTCCTGATTCTAGCTATTTGATTTTCCCTCATGTTTTCTTACTTGAAATTGGTATTTTTCATTAATAAGTGATGGTGTAACACTTAAAATTTCTTAAACATGTAGAAGGATGTTTCTTCACATAAACATCCAAGTTGCATGTGCTTTAATTTAGTTCTTACAGGACCTGAACCGACTCCGTATGCTGATTTAGTAAGGGTGACATCAGTGTGATTTGCATCTCCCTTCACTAAGGCGTGGTTGACTGTCACTCCAAGCATGTACCATGTGATATTTCACTGCTGAGAAAACCATCCAGTAGCTTTTTCCTACTTAGATGCTAAAATGTTATTTGTTTCTTACCTATCATTAAGGCAGATATGTTATAATATCTTCCTGATATTGCTTGATCAAGACCATTTGTTCCTTTCATACTTCTGAGTATAGAAAAAATTTGCTTAGATTGCTTTATAACAGAAAACTTACTATAAGGAAATGAATGGATACAATGCAGATGCTTGTGGAGAAAATCCAGAACACATTTATTGTGACTCTTGAGGTATGATTTAAAATTCCAATTTTAATTTTAGAAATTTGAGTTGTAGAATTTGAGTTTAGAAAATTGGGTTGTAGCTTCACAGAACCATTAACACCGAAAAAGTAATCATTATCAATCCTTTTTGTATGAGGGAGGGAGAGAGAGTAAAGAAGCAATTTTGAGATTATATTAGTCTAGACACCATATTTCCATTTTATTATTCACAATTATTCATATTTATAATAAAGACAATAAAGACTATAATACAACATAAGAAGTAACTTGGTTTATCTATTATCCTACTACATAAAACAATTGAGACTGGAATCCTATACTGCTTGAATAACTCACACCTCCCCATGATACCATCTGTCTAAAGACTAAAACATTTTAAAGGACTCATGAATGGTAATTGTTTATAATATCTAAACACCCCCCTCAAATAATAGATTTTCTAAGAAATTGTACTTACTGCTAAGTTGTGAGTGCCACCACTGTGTCTTTAGAGATGTCTTGTCTTGCTGGTTATTGCTATTATTCATAAGCATCACATCTGGATAGGACTATTGATCACTTCCCTCTCTTCCTAACTTCCGGCGCACATTCTCATGAAAGCTGGACCACATGAAGGAGGCTTTCCTATTAGATCCAGTTCTAACGTCCAGTCCTGTGTCCAAGAGGTGTGATGTCTTTAGCAATAGGGACCTACTCTCAACTTCTGAGACGCAACAAAGCTCAAGAGACATAGCCTGTCTCGTGTTAGAACACAACTGAAGATTTTTCTTGCCTAGTACTTGGATTTTTCTTTAAAAGCTATAGGTTTTGAGGAAAACATTATCAGCCAAATTGTATAACTTCATATAAGAGAGAGAGGCAGAGAGAGAAAGAGAGAGAGGTATATATGAACACTTACATGCATTATATATAATTTACCTAGATGAAATAAAAAATAACTTATCAAGGCTTTATCAAACATCCTCAGTCTTGGTTTTTCCTCCCTTCATGCTACCCAATTAGAGTCCTCTTCTTTGTTTTCAAATCTCCCCACTTGTTTCAGATGGTGATAACCAGCAACTGTCTGGTTGGAGCTGAGACATGATCAAGAGGACGGAAGTGTGGCTGGTACTAGAAACTTAGCAAATTACCCATGGTTACTGAGGTCATGGGTCTTGGAAAAGAACACCTACTGTCCCTTTACTAGAAAAGCATAATTCCTAACTGGATTCTAAAACCTGTCCTTATAAACAAAGATGAATAGTGCTCTCACCCACATCAAAGAAGCATCTCTTTGAAGACAAGGGAGACTATTACTGGAAACCACAAATAGTCATAATTCAGAAATCAACTGATTGTTGTAAGCACAGCTCCAATGGGTACATTTTTGACATAGCTCTTGCAGCTAAGGCTCCAGGAATATCACAAAAAAGGATTAGAAAGATTGCAAGAGACAAATAACCTAGAAATCAGCAGTGAGATTGTATATCCTAGAAATGGCTGGTAAACTATTGCCATGATATCTCAGAAATATGGCTGCCTAAACAAGAACTGAGAAATGACCAGAAGACATCCTAATAATGAAGGGGAAAATTGCATAGGCTCCCACCCCTAGACAAAGAACTACAGGTTCTGACTTCTGAGAGGGAAAGAATTATAATAAACCTTCTAAATGATTGTCCAATACAAAGAAGTTAGCCAGGAAATCATAAACACACAAGCAACACTAAGAAGATTCAGCAGGTTATATTTATATCTTTATATATATTAATAACTTAATATATATTGTTTTTATACATATATAATATTGATACACATATTAAGAATATACATATGTGAAACAAAATAGTCAAAGGGGCCACTAATTTGGGAGAGACAGGAGGGACTTGAAAGTACTGAGGAAAGAATGAGAAGGTGGAAAATGATGTAATCATATTTTAATTAAAAATTGCACTAATCTTTCTATGTGCTAAGCTCATATAACCTACACTAAATTTGTCTGCCTCCTTTGGAGCCTTCTACTTGTCAAAGTGACCCACACTTCCCTGGGACATCATGCTGAGACTTGTTATTTTTTCCTGTGTTGTCTAGGAACCATCTGCACTGACACAGCTTGTGAAGCTGAGAAGTATTCAGCCCACTGAAATAGAGCACTTGAGAAAAAGAGCAGACAGCCTACATTTCACTAAATATCCTATATTACCGTATTATAAAATATTCACTGATTAGCCTGGTAAGGCTGACTGCTACATACTATATACTGCTACATACAGAGAAGCACACACCTATGAGAAGAAAAAATCCAGTTTACTGTTGGTGACCATTCAGTTTTGGATCAGAACAAAAGATAAATGAAAACACCTTGCAATCATTTATTTCTTTTATGATAATCCCCTTTGCAGACTGAAAGCTTAAGATAATATTTAACCATCCAATTTGTAATCATTGCTCATACACTAGTGTGACTTCTGTAATATAAAAAATTAGTTAGCTTTAGGCTGAAGGTATTGCTCAGAGTGTATAGCCCTTGTCATGTAAGCATGAGATTCTGACTTAGAATCCCCAAAGCTGAAAATAAAGCTTGACACTATGGTAGAACTAGTCTATCTAGTGTTTCTGAGAAGGAAGAAGGAAGATGCAGACAGAATAATCCCCAGAGGTGATTGAGGACCTGCTAGTCTAGCAAAAGGAAACAAAAAGACTTAAATAAGGTGAAAAAGACCAATATTTGAGGTTGTCTTCTGATATACACAAGCATCGTATGCTGTGCACAAACATGCACAAACACATGAATTTTGTAACATAGGTAATTCCTAGTTAACTATGTATATAAATACTTAATTATGTTAAATAAAAATAACTCAAAATGAACCCCCTTTTAGTAAATCATGCTGCCTCTATAGAAAAACAGATCCTTGAGTGGGAATTCTTGATATTTTTATCTTTTTACCTGTTTTTTTTTTTTATCATTTTACTACATCTGAACACTAGGATACTATTTCTACAATCAGCTCTCAGAGACATACATTTAAGTATTGTGTGATGTGCTGGTTACTATGGTTACCACCATCCACTGTTCTGTTAAAATTTCTGAGTTCACAGACATCTTAATACATCTTTCTCAAATACCCAACATAAAGTCACTGCCGAGAGCAACTTGAGCTCTCTTGTATTCATTTTTTTCCTTGTATTTATTTTTACACCTCACATTGGATAGCTTAGGACAGCAAAGAATGAGGGTGCTTTTAGTAGATACCAGAAGGTTCTAAAATAGAGATCATATTGATTAATATAGTGATTTCACCACAATTTTAACTTGAACAAGGAATACAGTCAGACTTTCCAAAGGTTTCATTTATCTTCTTACAGCAAATATTCCTTACATGAGAACAGCAGTTTGCTTTAAAACAAGTGGTGGTTGCAGCAGGAAAAAAATTACCTTCCTAAGTGTGTACTGTTTACATGCATATTTGGAGTGCACTGAGATCTTCCATACTCTGGCTACTGAGGAAGTCCCTAAGAATGCTCTTTTGCTCCATACCCTCATAGCCTTCTGTTGTTTAGTTCTACACTGCTCACTTCCTGTTACCTATGTTTCAAATACGCTTCTTTCCAAGATGTACACATTTCGGGCTTCACAGTTTATCTTTCTAAGTGTTAGATGGTTTTCTTCTTCGAGGAGACCCTCTTGCTGATTGTGTAGTGAACTATTCCAAAGTAGTTTACTCCCATCTTCTATTTCTGGACTCTAAAGAATTCCTAATTCACTAAAAATTAGCTTCCTTTCCTTTTTCATTGCCCAACAGTCTCTAATGCATTACAATCAGATTCTATAAATTCTGTTGTAATGTAATTTCTCTGAAATTACTAAAGATTTCCACTACCAAATTCAACTTCAATAACTTACCTCTCACCCCAACACTTCCTGATTGGATCACTAGATTTCATAATGCTCTAATGTTCTTGTAATATTCCCCTTAGATCTAATACCATCTCCTTCACATACTGATTGCTTAATCGTAGCTGACTGGACAAACACTTGCATCTACTATTATCTTGTTCATCTTCAAAGATGAAACAGTCACTAAAAATGACAAAATTCTTATCCTCAGGATGCTAGAGAGAAAGAAAATTCAATAAGATAGTTGGGAAAAAATTAAGCAAAGATAGTTCAGCACAATAGAAGCAAATAGGAATTGCATATAATCTACTTCATGGTTGCAAGGATGCCTTTCTCAAGCTTTTACATCTGCAATCACATGCTGCCTTCTCTGCTTCTTAAATCTCACTAAGAAATTTGTCCCATAACAGTAATGAGACATTTCTCTTTGTAGTCTATCCTGGCTAGGATCAGACTATTGGCATTCCTTAGTCTCTCCAGTGCTGGGAACAGAGGCAGGAATCCCCATCTATAGACTATAGTTATCATTTATTAATGCTATTATATTAATGTCTCCTTGTTGATGATATTTGCATGAGTGAAGTAGATTAGAGAAGATAATTCAAGAAGAATGTTTAACAGTTTAAAACCTTCCCATTCATTAAAGTTTAGCTTCCATATAGAAATTAAATGGATGTCAGTTGGCTTCAATTAGCCATGATACACTCCACTGGATAAAAATATGGTGAAAACACATCTTTATATAATTAACATTGGTAATGTGCTGACATTTTAATCTGTATAAATGGAAGATGAAAAAATATCTCAATCAAAGAAGGCTGTTTACACTAATATTTCAAGAGAATGTTCCAACCAAAATGTTAGAAGTCATATAAAATGTGTATTTACTTAAATTTTGTTTGTAATCAGTAATGTGATGCATCAGAGATATATCTATTCTCAAGAAAGTTAAAATCAACAAAATCTTGGCATGCATCCTTTAGTAGACATAACTTATCCAATTTGAGTTCATATTAACCTTTGATAAAGTCAGAAATCTAGGCTTTCCCTTTAATAAGCTAGAATGCTTTCATATGCTTTATTCTGATTTGTAGAGTAAATATGGTTTCTTATTGAGTAACTCAATAGTTCATTTAAACTTTGGCAAATATCAGCCTGATTCAAGAAGACATTTCATATCTCTAGGCATTTCCTGGATCCATTTTAAAACTCTGGATTGTCCTCATCTTTAGAAATTTATTCATTCTCTCTCTCCCTCTCTTTCTCTCTCTCTCTCTCTCTCTCTCTCTCTCTCTCTCTCTCTCTCTCTCTCTGTTTTTCTCAGAAGACAGTTTGGGATGGACTCAGTGGTGGAAGAGTACATGTGTAATGCATGAATTCCTCACAGTTCTCAAACTTGTAGCTGTACGAGGAAGAGAAATAAAATGAGCATATTTTATAGAGTAGATAAACAAAATTTAAAAGAGACCAAAACATTTGCATGCTTATGGTTGAAGGAAATTACAGTTCTCTGTAACAGAATACACTTGGAGACTTATGGCAGCTGCTGAAGATGTAATGATTGTTATGGAAGAGAGACCCCACTGAGAGGCAGCATTGTATCATGGACACACATGACCTTACTTTTGTTTTATTTTCATTTTTTATAAACTTCTCCCACAAGATCACACTTAGAATATTACTATGTGAATCATTTAACATTTATTTTAAAAGATTTTCCATACCTTTTCATCATATTCGTTCCCCTCCCCTAACTACTTCCAGATCCTTCCCACCTCCCGAGCCATCTAACTTCATATGGAAGAACTGTGACTTGATGTATTTGTCACAACTTTTACCAGAAAAATCTTTATAAAGACATAAAATAGCTGAAATGACAAGAGGGAAAGTAATATGCATTAATGGTTTGAACCATGACATCAGAAAGAATAAAGCTTCACTTGTCTTGAGCATATCTGGGTAAGAGATACTCCAGCCATCTAACCTCAGAATCCCTTTTATATCTGAGGCTAGTGGCACCTAATGATGTCATGAGTACCTAAAATGATCTGGGCAATTAGAACATCTTACAGAAAGATGTGTAATAACTCAGATAGTGTACATTTAAAAGGGAGGCCATGCTACAAAACCAGTGCTAGGTTAAGTCCCATGTCAATGTGAAATAGTCTTTAGATAATCATAGCTCTCAATGGTCAGTCTCAAACTTCTAACATCAGGCATAATCAGAAAGAGGAATTCTACTTGTAGATGTTTCACTGGACAAAACCTCTTCACTTATCTCACAGTTTAAAAGCTTAAGCACTCCTTCTTAGTCACAGCACCAAAAACCTTCAGCATACTGCCTAGGACCAGCTCTGGTTCTGTAGGAAGCATTCTACAGGTTCACAGTGTTCTTAGTCATCCCTTAAAGTGGCAAGTGTGTGAAAGAAAAATACATCCACTATATTTAAATTCTTTTTTTTTTTTTTTTTTTTTTTTTTTTTTTTTTTTTTTTGGTTTTTGGTTTTTGGTTTTTGGTATTTTTCGAGACAGGGTTTCTCTGTGTAGCTCTGACTGTCCTGGAACTCACTTTGTAGACCAGGCTGGCCTTGAACTCAGAAATCCACCTGCCTCTGCCTCCCAAGTGCTGGGATTAAAGGCATGCACCACCACTGTCCAGCTAAATTCTTTTTTTTATACATCTTTATGCATAATAGAAATGATTGGGCTATTAGGGTAGAGACTGTATTCAGTAGTTTAAGAAATCCCCCCCAAAAATAAGTCTTAGTGAAATTTGAAATGGACTCATAGTGAGCTGGCAAAAATGAACAAACAAACAAATGGAAACATGTATTCTAAATATTCTCAGGCTTAGTAGAAATCCACAGCATCAAAGGCATTTCAAGAAGGCTTTGGAGGAGACAGGTGGCACACTCGATATGGGGTCATGAAGATTAAAGGTAGATAGGTAGCAAAAGATATAAGATATAAAGAAACCACACATCTTAATTGGATAATCTGTCATTGAAAACAGTGAACAAAGAGAAGCAATCTGCACCACTGACTGTAAGACAGTACCCCTGGATGCCTCTGTCAGCAGATGGAGTAAAAGAGAAAAGAGGGTGTTTCTATACATAAAGGAATTGTTTAAGACACTATTTACATAGAAACAGTCATAACAATAAATGTAACAGAATATAGAGGACGAAAAAGTATTACAAATTTACAGTCAATCAATTCTCACCAAACAGGGTAAGAGCACACAGTGAGGGAAATGGTTATTAATGGTGCTTGAAAAGCAGGATATCCAAGTGCCAAAAATTGAAATTAGGCACATTTTGCACACACATATCAAAATGAATTTTATGTCTCCCACTGTGTGTGTATCTGTGTGTGCATTCACGCATCTGTCTGTCTTCTTCTCTGTGTCTCCACCTCTTCTTAAAGCAAACAAACAAACAAGAACAAAAAAATTAGAGCTTAGTGTAAAATCCTAAATAATGAAACTCCTAGAAGAAAGCATAAACACAAAGTGACATTGGTTAGAAAAGAATCTTTTATACCACACCAAAGGCAAAGATATTTAAAGGAGAGTACAAAGGAAACGACAGTAAATAGACAACCTACTTACAGAATGGGAAAATATACTGGAATGTGAAAATTGATTTGAAACCCATTTACATAATACTTCCTGTCTAAAACTTATTAGTGATTCAATTCAACTGTGAGAAGCAAATAAATTAAAAAATCAGCAAAGATAAACAGTAATGTGTCTTTAAAATCTTTTTCAGTTTTCCTAATCATAAGAAACTGCAGATAATGCCACAGTGAATTTTCACTTCACAATTCTTACAGTGTTTAAGGCCTAATGACTATGTGGAAAGGGGGGTCGCTGCCATGGAAATGTAAATGTGTAGATGAATTATAAAAACAGTATGCAGATTCTTACATTAATAACAGACACACAACATGATCCCAAAGTTAGATGCATGCCTCATTAAATTACAATCAATTATTTCAAGAAGCATTTGCTCTCGATGTTCATAAAAACACAATAGAAAAGACATGGAATCATCCTAAGAATTCACGGATACATGAACAGGCAAAGACTATGTAACACATATACAGCCTTTAGGTAAAACAGATGTCTTGTAATTGGCAACAATACAGGTGAACTTGTTTATTTTGAATATTTCTAGAGATAGTGTTACGAGGCAGGGTTACTAAGTCAAGACTTGTTCAAAATAGGTGTTTGCCTTTGTTGTTTACAGAGAGAAAGTATAAGCTAAGAAACCACTGCTCTAGGCCAAAATCAATCATTCTATCTATGTATCATGATAAGAGTGTTATTAAATTATCCTATGCTATTAAATGTAAAAAAAAGAAGTACTTCATGTATTCAGATGGATTAAAAAATGACTATGAAAAATCAAAAAAAATATCAGAACCTAAGGCAAGAAATCTAACAAAGAATGAGCAACCTCAATCTTCCATAAAAGATATGATTTCATGCTCATAATCAATTTCAATAAGATATAAAAGGAAAAACAATTTAATATCTTGTCTACATTTACACACACACACACACACACACAAACACGCATGAACAATTTCACTTTTGTTTATTCTCGGATACTAGCTTCCTTCTGAACGCTGTCCTGTGTCCTACTTCTTACAGCTGGGTCCATAGGTCCTTTCTCACCATTCCATTTACACATAAACAGAGAAACTTGCTCCCCCCCCATTATCACCCACTTTTTATAGATGCTAGAAGACATTTTTAAATAGATAAAGAGATTCTTTGACTGGTATGAAGAATTCTGTATCAAATGGGCACTAAGATAAAAGAACTGGTCTACATAGATTCAAAGACCGTATTTTCCCTTGCTGATGGTAATAATGAAGACCATGGGTTATATGTGAGAATTCTCACAGTTAACTTGGACTTAAACTCCTAATGTTCAAATCTTCCACTAGGAAGTCTCACCCACTCAGGGACAATAGTAAAGTAGAATTGTGCATAGGACAGAAGCATTTAGATTCCCCACTTGATATACTTCTTTCCACAAGTGAATGGATGGCAAAGTGAAGTTGTGTATCGATATTCAGCAGGTAGTGTGTGTTCTGGCTTCATAGAAGGAAATCGTAGCATCGGACTGTAAAAACTACTCCTTTGTCCTTAGCCTTCCACCTCTACAGCCACACCCCTCTAGACCGCTGTAACATCTATCCAGCAATATTGATGGACACCTATCCAGATACTGAAATGTTTGCATCTTATTTCCTATGTCCTTCCATCGGTCAGTTAGCAGTCTCCCCTCATCTTCTGTGTCCCTCCTTAATTGTGAGAACCAGTGAGCACCATTTTTAAAATGTTCTCTGCATCATATTTGTTTTTTAAAAATTGAAATACAAGGTAATACTTTGCAGCCCAGGTTGGCCTCAACCTCACTGCAATTTACCCATGCCAACCTCTCTGGTGTTGGCATTTCAGGCATTAGAGAGAACATGTCTCTTGCTGAGGCAGTCCCTCTTGTGTTTATAAACACTCTCTGCCTCCACTCATTTGGTTGTCTGAAGGGTTACTCTATGACACTTGTCTCTATCCTAGCAATTTCTGCCTGATCTACTAAGCACTGGCCTTCCTTCTACCAATGTGCTAACATAAAGAATTTCTAGGTGTTAGTAACAGAGTATTAAATAAAACATATGGCTTTTGAGCAATCAGCTTCACCAGGTTATCAAATATGTAAAATTCTGTTTTTCACCTACCTAAATTATGTTTCTTATCATGACCAATTAGATAATGATTAACTAAGACCAATTTTCATATAATGTAAGCTGTGCCTAAATACACTCAATAAATACTTCTTTAATAAAAAAAAAGACTTACTGCTTAGATTCCAAAGTAAACTCCTAATCTCTATAATTCAAGCTGAAAATGCCTTTGGGTAAGGGTAGGAAAAGAAGAAATCAAAAATTAATTCACTTAGAGCAGTTGTTTCTCAACCTTCCTAATGTTGCGACCCTTAAATACAGTTCCGCATGTTGTGGTGACCCCAATCATAAATTTCTTTCTTTGTTATTTTATTTTGCTACTGTTATGGATCATAATATAAATATCTGATACACAGAATACTTGATATGCAACCACTAAAGGGGTCATGACCCAAAGGCTGAGAACCACTGACCTAGAGGCTATCCAACCCACTTGCAAGGATACTTCATATAATATTTGTTGAGACTGTAATAAACCAATTTAAAATCTAATTATCATATTTATATAGAGCTAACATTTAAAGTCTCAGTTTCCAAGAAAAACTAAGGACCTCATTCCCATATCTACCCTTAGATAATTTGCCTTCATTTCTTATCCCTTAATGCCTGCTTTAAAAAAAGAAAAAGAAAAAAATCAAAACAAAACAACAAACAGCCTGTCTCTGTAAGATGGCTGAAATATTTTATCCTCACTCCATGCATATTTAAGGAATATATATAAAATTGTTACTCAAACTGTGTTTTCCAAAGACCTTAAAGAATGGATTTGCAGACCACACAGGATAGGGTTTTGTAGAACTCCTGTAGAAATCCTACAGAACTAGGAGAAAGAAAAACTAAAGCAACATAAAGGGAGCATCTTGCAAACCACTGCTGTCACTTAGGGAGGGAGTGGTAATGTCAGGATGCCTTGTCACGGGAGGACAGCCTTCAAGCTAGCATTTTAAATCTGCCTCACATAAAAGGGCCAAAGCCTTGCAACCCAATCTGTTTACAACCAAACAGATGCAAGCCAATCGAATTCCAGGGATGCACATTATTGACCACTAGTGGACAGCTGCAGAGGTTAGCTAGAACCAAATACAGGACCTTGTAGGGTCCAAGGAAATTGGATGCAGAAATCCAGTATCCAGAAATACCAGCCAGTGTATACAGGAGAAACACCACAGGGCACAGAGGGAAGAAGGGGGATGCAATTACATCCTCATATGCCAGTGTTCCCAGAATATGGATGTCTGATAAGTGCACATCAACACATACAAGGTAGCAGGTTGCTATGGAAATGATGGTCTAAGAGTGTACTTTAAATGAAAAGATGCTTTATCTTAGTGTTTAGATTAGACATATTACATTGGATTGGTGAGATGCGCCCTTTTACATGTTAACTTATCCAAGCTACATTGCTCAGTTAAACAATCGAATGCAAATCTAGGTGCTTCCTGGCAGGCATTTCCTGAGTGTGATTAAATTCCACAATTAGGGGTTGGAAAGATGTTTCACTGGTTAAGAATGCTTTGTATTCTTATGAGAGAAAGAAAGAAAGAAAGAAAGGGTGTGGATTTGGGTTGGTGGGGGAGCTGGGAGAATCTAGGAAGAACTGGAGGAGGAGAAACTGGAATCAGAATATATTATATGAAAGAAATGCATTCTCAATTAAAAAGTAAATAAAATAAAAAAGATTGCTAACTGCTTTTGCAGAGAGCCTGGTTCAGTTCCCAGAACCCACATTAGGGCGCTCACAAACCTGTAACTCCACATCCAGAGGATCACCTATTTTCTGGGCTCCAAAGGCAGCTGTGGGCATGTAGAACACATAAACTCAAGCAGACATGCACGCTCATTAAAGGTTTATAACATTAGGAAGACTGAAAACTACTTTAAGTGTTAAACTGGAAAATTGGGGCTTAGATAGATGGCTCTATGGTCAAGAATTCTAGCTCCTACAGAAGGTAAACTCCCACAACACACACAGAGGCTGTCAACAGTCTTTAATAGCAGTTTTAGGGAATTCAACACCCTCTCTGGCATTCACAGCTACAACATGCATATGTTATTTATATAAATATATATACATATATATCATATACACATATCCATATACACACACACATACACACACATACACACACACACATACACACACACACACACACCACATAAATAAAAATGTTCCTAAAAAATAAAATAAGATCCACAATTAGTATTTTCAAAAGAGAATTTTCTAAAGAGACTTTTGGATGGGACTTTTCTAAGACAGTCACATGAGCCTAACCCTTGCGAAACTTGAGGCCCCAGGGAATGAAGAGGCCTGGTGAGGGTGAGGTTGGGGGGACATCCTCTTGGAGACAGGTGAGAGGAGGAATGGGATGAGGAACTGTGGGAGGGGGACCAGGAGGGGAGCAACTGCTGGACTGTAAAAAAAAGTAATAAAAATATATACAAATTAAAACAAAAAATCATAAAAAACAGATAAGCAAACAAACAAACAAACAAGACAGAGCCAGGGTGACAAACCTACAATCATTTTGCCTTCAGCAAATTCCACTGGCATATGCCATCACAACTGGCAAATACAGAGGCCAGAAGGCAGCCATTACACACATGCACACACATGCACACACATGCACACACACACACACACACACACACACAGAGAGAGAGAGAGAGACAGACAGACAGACAGACAGACAGAGAGCAGAGCATGGACTTTAAATAGTATGTCTCCATCAAATCCCTTCCCTCAGACAGATCTCAGGAAACCCCATAGAAGAGGAGCATAAAGGAAACACAGGAAGATAAAGGGAAGGACATAGAACAAGATTGCTCCCGAGTATAGAACAGTAGAAGAGAAAGGTTATTGTAGATAGAAGGGAGACACAGTCAGGGGCAGGGACATCCTGGAGAGTACAGAGTGAACAGGACCACACTGAGCCAGGAGAGGGGAGAGAGGAGAGAAGAGAGGACCCAAACCAAGACGAAAGTGCCAGGTAATCAAAACTGCTGCATTATAAGGCAACTGCAGCAAGAGCAGCCCATCCCCTGGGCTGGAGAAGATTCAGGTAAGGGGTGGAGTGTGTCACCATACCTCTTAACAGATAAAACTGAGGGATGCTAAGAGAACCTGGTAGCCAGGTCCACTTTGATATGCTAAACAGGCATCTGGGTTGAGATTTAACAGGGGCAGAAGGCATGTAAGAGCCAGAGGACATGGAGGAGGACATCAGGAGAACAAGGCCCTCTAAATCAAATGAGCGAAGCTCATAGGAACTCACAACGACTGAAGCAGCAACCACAGGGCCTGCACCAGTCTGCTCCAGGTCCTCTGTGAATACAGTATAGCATTCAGGTTAGTATTGTTATAGGACTCTTGAGCGCGTAAATTTTTGGGTCTTTGATTCTTGAGCCTTTTCTTGGGGCTCTATTTCTCCTTTAGTCAGTTTGCCTTGCCCAATTTCAATGTTTCAAGGGTTTTTAACCTTACTATGTTCTGTTATGTTTTCTCGTTATTGTTAGAAGCCTGTTCCGTTCTAATGAGACATAAAAAGGGAGTGGATTCAGATGGGAGGGGAAGTCAGGAGAAACCAGGAGGAATGGGGTGAGGGGAAAGTGTAAATTGGGACAGATTGTAGGAGAAAAAAAAAGAATCTATTTTTAATTAAAAAGGAAAACTAAGAAAACAAAACAAAGCAAAAACAGAACCAAATGAACCTCTGCCTTAAAACAGGAGCCTCAGACCCTTTTCTAAAAATGAAGACAAGACTCTCCCAGAAGACCTGCCTTGTGGGCTGGGAACTTGCCCAAGCAATTCCTTGCAACCAATCTCCTAATACAGATATCTTACCATGTCTGTTTCTCTTCTTGAAATGTGACATGCAAATCAGGTACATAAAGAAGATTAGATAGTGGATAAGGCAAAACATATTACATTTTGATGCATAACAGACTCCGGATGAGTTTCTTTAAAATATGTAATAATCCCTATGTTCTTAAGAGACTTCCATCCTGGTCCCTCTGTCCATTAAATTCACTTATCCTATGCTCTATCCTTTCAATCACCACATAAAGACCTTTAGTAATTCTATCTTTGACAATCAGTTCAAATCCTGCTATTTGATGCTTGTTTTATTTTATTGGATATATTCTTTATTTACATTTCAAGCATTATCCCCTTTCCCAGTTCCCCTCTCCCAGAAAACCCCCTATTCCTTCCTCCCTTCCTCTGCTTCTATGAGGGTGTTCCTCCAACCACCCCACTCCCACCTCCCTGCTCTAGATTCCCCTATGCTGGTGCATCTATCAAGCCTTTATAGGACCAAGGACCTCTCCTCCCATTGATGCCTGACAAGGCAACCTTCTGCTACAAATGCAGCTAGAGCCATGTGTACCCCTTGGTTGATGGCTTAGTCCCTGGGAGCTCTGGGGGGTCTGGTTGGTTGATATTGTTGTTCTTCCTATGAGGTTGCGAACCCTTTGGCTCCTTTAGTCCTTTCTCTAACTCCTGCATTGGGTACCCCATGTTCTGAACACATGGGCACACAGGGAAAATTTCCTGAAGAGAACACCAATGGCTATGCTTTAAGACCAAGAATCGACAAATGGGACCTCATAAAATTGCAAAGCTTATGTAAGGCAAAGGACACTGTCAATAAGACAAAATAGCAACCAACAGATTGGGAAAAAATCTTTACCAATTCTACATGTGATAGAGGGCTAATATCCAATATATACGAAGAACTCAAGAAGTTACACTCTAGAGAATAAATAACCTTATTAAAAATAGGGTACAGAGCTAAATGAAGAATTTTCAACTGAAGAATATTAAATGGCTGAGAAGCACCTAAAGAAATGGTCAACATCCTTAGTCATTAGGGAAATGCAAATCGATGCTAGTTTTATTATGCACTTCCTTCAGGTGAAATGAACACTTGCCTGACACTTAACTGTACTTCACCCTAGGGCTTAGGCTCTACAAAGATGGATGCCTGCTGTATCTTCATTTAAATATTCTCTAACTAGGACATACTTTGGGTAATCAATGCACAGGCACTGGTTGAACATATAAACATAAAAGGTTATTTTTTCAAAAGCCTAAAATTCAAATTTTGAATATGATTTGAAAGTATCTGCATTTACTAACTAACCCTTAGATGTATCTGCCAAAGAATATTTGGCTAGCAGTCAGAATGAAGAATTTAGGGATAAGAAGCTTGACACTATTACTGAGGCTATGGAGTGCTCACAAAAAGGTACCTAGCATGACCGCACTCCAACAAGCAGCTGAAAGAGTCAGATGCAGATATTTGCACCCAACCGATGGGTTGAATTAGGGAAAGGCTAAAAGAAGCTGAGGAGGAGGGTGACTCTGTAGGAGGACCAGCAGTTGCAATTAACCTGAACTCCCAAGATCTCTCAGATATTGGAACACCAACCGGGCAGCATACACCAGCAGATATGAGCCCCCCCACACACACATATACAGCAGAGGATGTGTTTAATCAGAGATGATGTGCTTAACCCTCAAGAGACTGAAGATCCCAGAGAGTTTAGAGGTCTCATGGGGTGGGGAGCATAGGGTGGGGACATCCTCGGAGAAACAGGGGGTGAGCAGGAATTATGGGATATGGAACAGTCCAAGGGAGGACAGGGGAGGGATAAAAATCTCAAGTGTAAAAAAGTAGATTAAAAAAAGAAGTAGAATGATAAGTATTTAGTTTTACCTGTATGAAAAGTCATTCAACTTCAAGAAAACATTTTTTATCGCATATAACCAAATCCCACAAGCTATTGAACAAAAAAAGATAATACAGTTGTTTGCAAATTTTACCTATATACAGAATTGCAGGTTTTATGGCTCTGGAAGACAGCTAAGTGGTACAATTTTCTTAATTTTTAATAGAATTTTTCACTCTCTTTGGAAAGAATGATTCATCTCATAACTGTAGATATTAATTTGGCAGTTAAATTTCGGTAATGGGAATATGGGGAGCTGTAACTAATTTAATAAAAATATACAGAGATAGTCTGAATGTTAACCAAATTCTTGATCTTTGGGAGAATACAGCTGAGTCTGAATATTGATTACCACATTAAAAAGAGATATTATATTGCCACGGATCTTGATATATTAAAAGAAAAAGAGACATTACAATTTAACCTTCTCCTAATTTTACAAATTTAACAGAGCATGAAAGAACTATGCCTTATAGAGCATCCCATGAGAGAGAAGAGAGAGAGAGAGAGAGAGAGAGAGAGAGAGAGAGAGTACTCAGCCATTTCATGTTTTATTTCCTTTGTAAGTAGATAAAATTATAAAATATGAAGTCAAGTTCACCTTCAAGTGGATTTATGCCAATTGTGCATCAGATCACTTGAATTTATGTTCAATAAATTATTAAATATTTCATATTTAACAAGACAAGTACCTTCATTGGATCAAGAAATGTTTCATGCATAAAAGTAAACTTAAGAACTTTAAAATATTTTAAGTCTATTTTATGCTTGATAGTTAGAAAATTATCTTAGCAGTCTCTACCACTAATACTAAGGCATCCAATGAATCTTAAGAGTCTACTAGAATGTTTATTAATTGTTCCTGGATCAATAATATGTCACACAAATCATGAGTCAGTTGGGATAAAATTTGATTAAAAATTAAAATTTAACTTTAATCAGTTTTGAGAGGAATATTCAAAAAAAGAGAGAGAAAAGTTTATATTTTCATATTATATTCCAGGTTTGATAAAATTAGAATGATAAAATAAATAAAGTCTCTAAACAAAATATGTTCATCGCTTCATCATATGAACAAATTCCAGTAAAAACAAGTCAACGTTCTCTAGGAGAAAAGCAGATTAAAACAGCAAAGGACATTTTTTAAAATTTTTTTGTTTATTGTTAACAGTTTCAATTATAATATATTTAAAAATAGAATTTCAAGCACGCATATCATGCACTTTGATCAACTACTCTCCCCTTTAACTGCTCTGCGACCCTTACTTCTGATTTTCCATTTCACCATCACATGATCTTTTCTTTGGTTGCTGATAATGATAAATCCACAGAGCCCGCTGAGCATGTGCGTGGCTATAGGACTGTACCAATGCACGCATAGTCTCCCAGGAACCACAGCTCTCATTCTAATTTTATATTGACCAAAACAAGTATCTTCTTTCCCATGAAATTCTTTGTACTAACACATGACTTTCTACATTAGGAATATACTCCACCTACTTTTAGGCTCTGTACAGGAGCTAATATATATTAGAACATCACTAGGATGTCTTGGCAACCGAGTCAGCAATGAGCACATTGTCACTGTGATTCATACAGTTGGTGCTAGCAGGTATATCTCTTTAAGTAATAGGTTTTAGTTCATAATTTAGCCTAATAACTTTGCCAAACTATTTAGACTTACTGAGCATAATCCAGTTACTTCAGAATTGCTAAATTCATGCTCTTCTTGCATTATTACAATAGAATTGTCTTGTTTCACCAAGAGTGTCTTTTTCTAATAGTTTCTATAACATTTGGCATCATATTAGACACCATAATAGATATTATATTAAATTCTGTGTAACTTCTAACCTATCATTTAATTAATCTGTCAGTTTGGAAATCAAAGCAAATGTACTTCATTAATAAGTTCATTGGCACTTAAGAGTATTTGCTACTTATCAGTTTGCTATTAAGTGAGGAACTTAAAGGAGAAATTACTGAAAGAAAAATCTATGTCTATAATTAGAAGAGAAATCAAATGAGTGATTAGCCAGACTTGATAAAAATGTCTTTAGCTACATAATAAACTATGAACATATAGTGACCGATACCACCTAGGGCTAGATATTTCTACATGAACAATGTGAAAGCGTATATTGGGTTTTATAAAAAATAAAGACAGAGAAGATAATTAGTAAAAAGTACAGGCAGACACCACATGCATACACATGCTCACTCACACACACATACACACACACACACACGCTCTCACACACACACACACACTCACACACACATGCTCACACACAGCTCACACATAACACACACAACCACACACACACACACGCTCTCACACACACTCTCACACACACACACTCACACACACATGCTCACACACAGCTCACACATAACACACACAACATACACACACAACACACACACATGCTCACACATACACACACGCTCACACACACACACTCTCACACACTCACACACACATGCTCACACACACACACACGCTCAAACACACACACACATGCTCACACACACACATACTCAAACACACACGCTCACACACACACTCACACACACACACATGCTCACACACACACTCACACACACACACATGCTCATACACACAACACACTTACACACACACACACACACACACACACTCCATGACCCATGACTAGCTGAACTAATCTCCTTTCCATTGCTTAGCATAAGACTGGACACAAACTAATTATTTGAGGAGTTTTACTTAGTTTGCAGTTCTGAAAGCTGCAACTCTAAACAGTATGAAGTAGGTTTTATCATGGGACTGCTGGCTTTGCCACAAAAGGAAAATTACAAGTGGGAGGCAGAGCAATCACGTGCGACAAGGAAGAGTACTTACGAGCCTAGCTCATTCCTCTATAATCACTTTCTCTGTTAAGAACAATTTGCACGCAAAAACAGAGCAGCAGCAATTGTGGATGAGCAGGAACTACAGGGGAAAATGCTAGCTGATACTGCCCTGTGGAAGCAGGAAGGACTCACAAGCCTCTATTCCTAGCTGGGATGCTAGCTAATGCAGACAATAGTTTCTGCTGTCAGTTTTCTTTAAGGATATGGCCTCTGGTAGGCCGACTATGCTCCAATGGATGACTTCTCATGAGTTATGGAAAGCACAAACTAAACTTGGTGGGATCTCTCTCTCTCTCTCTGTCTCTCTGTCTCTCTGTCTGTCTGTCTGTCTGTCTGTCTCTCTCTCTCTCTCTCACACACACACACACACACACACACACACACACACAAATACACACACATGCAGAGAGAGACAGAGACAGAGAGACTGAGAGAGACAAAGAGTAGAGAGAGAGAAAACAAAAGAAGAGGAGATGAAGTTGAGGCGTTAGATCAGGGAAGATCTAGGGGCAGTACTAGGGAAAAGACATGACCAAATACACTGTACTCATATAAAAAATTTTAAAGAATTAATAAACCTATTCTATAAAAAAATAACAGTTCTCACTCTGAAAGGCAGGTATTAATCACCTCAGAAGGCACCAGTCCCCATGTGTTCCCCAAACACCACACTAAGGCACTTGAAACAAAGTTTCCACCACACACCCTTCTGGGAGTCACGTTCAAACCATATGTAAGACTCTGTAGTGTTGTGATCTGTCAAAGGCAAGAGTGAGTAAGAACTCTAGATACATATTAATTATATCAAATAAAAGGGGTCTGAGAAGCACAGGTATTTCATAATTTGAAACAATTTTAGCTTTAATTTGAATGATTATAAGCAGAGACTTTAAAGTCAAATTGGTAGACAAGCCAAGTGAACCTTGAGTGGAGCCTCAGTTCTCCACAACTAACAGTAAAAGAGAAATTATCATAGATTCAAGTGATTGAATGAAAGGCTGTTTCTCCAACCTCCACTCCAAAGTCATTGACATAAACTACAATTCTGTAGTACAAAAGAGCAGGGGAGTGTAGACATGGTTACAGGATGCTCAAAACAGTCCACACGGCAAATCCACAATGTTTTGTTGCCAGAAAGCCCTAGGAAGTCAGATGCTTGGATGTTCAAGTCTGGGATGTAGTACAATGTCTGTAATCATTTAAACATGTTCTTCCCTATGAAGTAACTGTCTCATTTATAGGATGTATTATTAAATTATTTCTGACAGAAGAACTACAACCATTATACCTGCTGTATAGTTTGTGTATATTCAGAAGTAATGCAAAGTTTTCTAGATTCTTCAACCTGTAGTGGTTGGTTTAATCAGTGGAGATGGTAGCCACAGACAGGATGGTATCCACAGACACAATATTTTTTTTTACTATTGTCAAATAACTGTGTGTATTAAATAACAAGATTTTATGGTGGCATTGGTTTAAATTTTTATTTTGAACTAATACAAATAAAAATACATGCAGTTAAACAAAACATTTTAACTCTATGATTTGAAAAAATGCATAAATTAGTCAGCATTTTAGTTTTGAACTCAGTACAGTCTAAGATATAAGGATTCTGACATTGCTATAAGAATCTTATTAACTATGACTTCAGTAGAATACCATTAAATAATATATTTCTCTAGAAAATGCTTAGCATTTGTGATAGTCTTAGACTGTCCATTATGTGAAATATAAATGTATATTAAAAATGTCTGTGATGGATAATCTTGGTTGTCTACTTGACAACATTTGGGATTAACCAATAATATACAAAAAACTGGGCACAGCCATGAGGGATTTTTTCTTAATTAGGTGATTTTAAGTGTGAGGACCTGCTTCTCATTTAGATCTTTGAGGTGGGAAGGTCTGTCTTTAATCTAGGCCATAGCTTCTTCTGGCAGCCTATATAAAAGACATGGAAGAGGGAAGCTTGCTCTCTCCTATTCCCATCACTACTGCAACTCATCTCTGCAGTCGGTGTCACCCCTTGGTCCTCCTTGTTACTTAATTGCCTTGCATCTGTGGATTGCAGCATGGTAATCCATCTTATCTAACATCCACTTATATGTGAGCACATTCCTTATTTCTCTTTCTGGGTCTGGGTTACCTTATTCAGGATAAGAGAGGGGTTGGAGGAGAGGGGTGGAGAACTGTAGTCTGGAAGTAAAGCTAATTAATTAATTAGAATGTAAAATCCTTAAAAAAAGAAATAACAAACTGAAAACCGAATAAACCTGCATTTTACCTAAAAAGTAAGGCACATACTGCATATTCCCATAGTCATCAGCAAATGGTCTGTGTTTATTACTGCAACAGTTAATACTATGGCTAAAGAGAAGATTGTATTCTATAGAGTTAAAAATACCCCAAAAATGGGGCTGGAGAAATGGCTCAGTGGTTAAGGGCACCAGCTGATTTTCCAGAGGTCCTGAGTTCAATTCCCGAAAACACATGGTGGCTCACAACCATCAGTAATGGGATCTGATGCCCTCTTCTGGTGTCTGAAGACAGCGCCAGTGCACTGAGTACACCTAAAGTAAATAAATAAATCTTTTAAAAAGTATATGAAAATTTTCAAGAAAAAAAGTTCTTCTTCCAAAAGTATGATATAAGTAAACTTAGAGTAGAATTAGTTTACAAGACACTTAAAATGAATTGGAAAATTTATGTTTAATGTATTTTTTTAAAGAGTACAATTTACAGCACTTAAATGGAAATTAAATAGAGCATTGTTGTTGTAAACTGTAAATTAAGCAGTAAGTATGAGAAGATGTAAAGAGTTTCTTTAATGAAATTAACACTAAAGAGGAATATTTGCTAAAGCAATTAGTATTGAAAAAGTATTCACTTTAAATATTCATCTTTGTGGCAAAGGGGGCATTTTACCACCAAAGGTTTCTTAGATAACACAAATCTATTATTCTATTGCCAGATTGTATGCCACATCTCCTATGTATACTAGAAATGATGTTAAAACATGAGCATTAGTAATTTTAGCTATCAGGAAATAAACACTCAAAGATGTATGTATAGTTAATGTTTTTGTAAACCATTCATCAGAGTTAGAATAGCATAATTCTATATAGACATATACACAACAATCTATTTTATCATCTGAAAAGTCACTCCTCTATATTACTGAAAACATAAGAGTCTATGGGAAATATCGAGAATGGGATGTTGACAACCTAGTGGCCCTATAATGAGTTTATTAGGCCTATTAAATAAATATAGCATGATCCAAGGATGCAAGACTAATATAAAAACCAATCATATTTGTATGCATTCTGGGCAGAAAGACTGATTTAAATATAAACATATGGTAGCATGAAAGGAATAAAATTATTCATAAATAAACTTAATAGACTCCCAAGGCCTATAAAATGAAACCTCTGAAATATTGTCGAGGGAAATCAAAGTATAAATAAAATAACATGATCCACATGTTATGGGGGGAAAGTTAATATTGTTAGAATAGCAACCTGTCCCAGTAAGATCTACAACAGAAACTTTGTTAAACCCCAGAAAGAAATATTGGTAGATTTTGTAAGAGAATCAGAGATCTTACATGAAATGACAAAAATTTTAGAATGGTGTAAATAATTTTTAAAGATAGAGTCAAAAAATAAAATATTTTATAAATGAAAGTACAGCTATGGCCATCAGGATATGTCCTGTTTTCATGAACTATGGCATACAGACACATTCAATGGAGTGTGACGTAGTCTAGTAAGATGGCCTTCCATTAATAAATGAGTTTTGCAATAAGGGTCTCTGGAGGCACCCTGCCAGAGCCTTACAAATACAGAGGCAGATGCTAACAACCAACTATTGGACTGGGCATGGGGTCCCCAATGGAGGAGCTGGAGGGTGGTCCAGAGGAGCTGAAGGGGTTTACAGCCCCATGGGAAGAACAATGATTTCAGCCACTCAGATGCCCCAAGACTCCCAGGGACTGAACCATCAACCAAGGGACACACAAGGTTCCAGCAAAAAATGTGGCACAGGAAGGTCTTGTTGGGCATCAGTGGGAGGAATGGTCCTTGGTCAGGTAAAGGCTCCACAGAGGCCTGAACAAAATGAAACTGAGGGTGGGGAGGAGGGAATGTGTTGGAAGGAGAGGCATATATGTGGAGGCAGGGGGAAGAAGGAAGGGGATGGGTTGGGGGTCTTAGGGGAGGGAGGATATGGGGAAAGGTTTTACAATTGGCAATGTAAATGAATAAGATATTCAATAAAAATAAATAAATTAAAAACAAAACAAAAAACAATGAGAAAGGGAACTTAACTCTCTCCCTGAAAATGATCTTGAGTGATAAGGTATCTGTGACTTATGAAAAACACGAATAAATTATCTGAATATGATAGCTAACATAGTTAACATAATTAGAAAAGGAGAGAATTGTGTATAACAATGAAACAAACATCCATAGCATATTGTATAGTACAATGCCAACCAATGGTCTGAAGAGAATACATGGTGAAGTTCTTCAAAATCAAGGATCAGAAAGTGGAAAGTCAGATAGTAAAATAAATGTAGTACCTACATATAATCCACCTATCTATAAAAGTTCTGGTATCTGTAAATCAATCAATTGATAAGTGATTTGCATCTGTTTAAACATTTCTTAAAAGGCAGTATATAAATGGCTAGTATGTAAAATCATCCTTGATATCATTAATTATTATGAAATACAAACTAAAGCTACACACAGTAGTATCACACACACACATACACACACACACACACCAGACACTCGTATAACTACACAAAGACTGGCTAGATTAGTAAACCTAGAACTTTAGTGTAGTACATATAGGAATGCCCACAAAGTTAAAGAGCATTGTGATTTAACTTTCTCTCCCACCCCACCATACAAACACACATCTACATATATCCACACAAAGACATAAATGTGGCAATTAGTAGGCACGTACTTCTAATAACCACAAACTGATAACTTTAAATTTCACAACTAGTAACTGAATAAACAGCTATAGACTATTAATAACAATAACATACTATTTGGCAATAAAAATACATGATATATAAATACTCATTACAACATACATAGTTACAGGATCATACTAAATGTGAGAAGATTTAAAAGGCTGCATGCTATGGTTTGTCTTATGACCTACAGTGAGAGAAATTAGGCCAGGGACTACTGAGATGTGAACGAAGACTGATTCCACACAGATAGAGCTGCAGAGAAGTTTGAAGAAAGATAGATACTGTGGCGGTTTGAATGAAAATGGCCTCCATAGGTGCACAGGGAATGATGCTTCAGGAGATGTGGCCTTGTTAGAGGAAGTGGGTCAATGCGGCAAGGCTTTGAGGACTCAGAAGCTCAAGCCATGCCCAGTGTGACATACTTTTCCTCTGCTTGTATATCATGATTAAGAGCTCTCCAGCGCCATGTCTGCCTTCATGGTGCAATGCTTCATGCCATGAAATAATGGACCAAACCTCTGAACTGTAAGCCAGCTCCAGGTATCTGTTTTCCTTTATAAGGTTTGTCATGGTTATGGTATCTGTTTACAACAATAAAACCCTAACTTTTAGTAAGAGTTCTCATGGTTATGGTATCTATTTATAACCATCAAACCCTAACTAAGACAGACTTGTTCTAAAATTGAACACTATGAATAGTACTATTCATACATATGTATATGTGTGGATGTATACATATATATGTTTCCATACACATACATATTTAGCTGTACATATGCTTACATATATTTCTTCACACATACCAACTGAAAAGCTTATGATAGTAAATTTTATCTTGGGTAAATTATATTTTAAGAAAGTTGCTAAAACTCAAGAAATACACTTACAAAGAATATCATAAAATGAAAAACATCTAATGCAGTGGAACACACAAAATTAGTTCAAGTGTTTAAAACTTGGATTTGTTTTTACAAATTTGTATTCTAATAATTTGGTTTTATGAGTTTACCACTGAGTTGTATTTATGCTTTGATATAAGAGAATTTTCATAAGAATGTTTTAATATTTTTAAAAATATAACATTAAACAACTGGTTATAGTTATATTAAAGAATTTCAGTTTGATATTGGAACCATATACTATAAGACAATTTTGGCATATTAATTCATGTAACTATCATGAAAGTAGTTATCTTGTCATCTTTAGAAGGTATCCAAATGCCTTTTCTTGGCAAATTGAAAAAAAATACTTTTTTCAACATATGCCGATGTATAGAAACTGTTTGTATACAGGTATTTGTAGGCCTACTTGGGGGGTTTGAATGAAACTGGACCACATAAACTCATAAGGCATAGAGAGTGGACTCTTAGGAGGTATGGCCTTTTGGAGTAGGTATGGCATTCTTGGAGCAGGTATGTTTCAGAGGATGGGCTTTGAAGATTTAGATATTCAAGCCAGCACCACTTTCACTCTTTCTTTTTGGTACCTGCCAACTCATACTCAGAATGCTCAGCTACCTCTTCTGCACTATGTCTACCGGTGTGCCACCATGCTTCCTGCAATGATGATATTAGAGTATACCTCTAATCTTATAAGCCAGTGCCCAATTAAATGTTTTCCTTTATGAGTGTTGCTATAATCAGGGTATCTCTTCACAACAATAGAAATCCTAACTAAAATAGCTATAAGGCACAATATACATATTAATGCATATGTAGAGATACAGATATAGATAGATAGATAGATAGATAGATAGATAGATAGATAGATAGATATACACATTAGAGAGAATTATAGATGTAGGTATAGATTTAGATATAGATATAGAGAGTCATAGCTTTACTTTATATTAATATGAATAAATCTAAATTGTGCTTTGGACTTTGGACTTTGAAGAAGAAACTCCAAGCAAGGTCCCACTATGTCAAGGAGAAACCACAAAATAATAATGCCCTATTTTATACATATTAAAAGTTGTATAAACCTAAGAAAACACATAGTTTTTCACATATTATAATATCAAGAAATTAATCTATTTAAGTTAATTGAAACTCATCATCAAATCCAACTAGAATAAGGGATTTCCTGTCTGAAATAAAAAATAATGAATAAAAGTAATTTAAAGTCAATTTCGAATGGAGCCTGTCTTACCAACTGTGCTTGGCAATATCATTAAGATACTAATAGTCTATCGTTTTCTTTAAGATTGTATGCAATATATAATTGTGTTTTAGTTGATAAATTACAAAGGAACAATAAACTACCTCAGATGCTTTCTTGCACAGTAGTGTCAGAAGGTCACAAGGGCAGTTTCTGCCTTCAATAGCCTCAGAATGGAAAAGAAGTGCTTGCATAATTCCCAGAAAGGATTCTGCATATTTCATACTTAGAGCATAAGACCTCTAAAGCTGTTGGAACATTAGGGTTTAGGTACTGCTGGATTCTTTTAATTCTTACTGAAAACTCCCAATGTTAAGATCCCTGAGAAAACATTTTTATCTTTATTATTCCAGGTTTTTAAATATTCATTTGACTATGCAACTCTTCAGTTCCTATTAATATCTACTGAACACATTTGAAATTTCTAAGCAAAACACACACTTCAAACCACTGTGGTCTATATTCATCACCTCAATCAATTATGGATCAAAATATTTGGAAGGAAATGCTAAACATGTGCTAAACATGTGTATGTGCTAAACATGTCCACATATTAGACATTGTTCTTAATATGCTTTAATAAAATATACTTACTATGCATATAACATTTGTTTTGTAATATCTATTATAGCAAATCTATATATGTATACATTGTATACCAATATTGCCATCCTCTATAAGGGGCTTGATCGTCTACAAATTTGAGTATCCATGGTGGATCTGCAGTCAATCTTTCATAGATCTTGATGTATAACTCTGCTTTGGAAATGTCCTGTGTTAAGATATATACCTCTCTGATAAAGAAATACAAGCATAGCCAGTGTGGTTATCATTTTCAATGCATGCATATTACTCTATATGAACACAGATAGACACTGTTGATAATAGAATTAACTATTTTTCTAGCTAGTCTGAAAGTTATATTTCTATGGATGCAGTAATCTGTAATTTCTCACATATCACTTCTATCGGAGATGGACATACCATTTACTTTTTACTAGTGTTTGGGTATTACCAAGTGTCAGGTTCTGTGAAATTGTGTGTATTTATTACAGGTGCCTTGTCTTCTCTGTATTTCAGACTACATATTTTTGGCACACTCGCTTGTCTTATGATTGATTTGTCAATTTTTCACTCTTTCATTGCTTCTAAAAAGAAAAAAGGAAAAATAGTGCAGAAATTTCACTTTGAAATTTGCAGCCTTAAGACAGTCATTCATTAACCTCTATTCATTGAATGTCCCTAAAGTGATAAAAGTATCAATTAATTGAACTTACCCTTATTAGACAGTTTACAGGCTTAGATTTATCATCTAAACACCATAATCCCAGGAAGCATGCAAAATGATGTCCTTAGATATACAGTTAAGGCATTTTTGATATGTATCAGGGAACTTCTGAGAAGATTCATAATAGATTCTAGAATATTTAGATTGAGGGCACCTACCACCTTCATTTGAGAAGCTTCTTGCTTTCACTACACATTGCTTATATATGCTTGTGCAAATATGTGTTTAATTATTAAAATGTCCCTTGCTGTGATAGTAGAAATAACACTGATAATATTTTCTTGGTCTCAAGATTAGGAAAATATAGCAGAAGGTCAAGTCTCTAGACTTAGAGATTTAGAATGCAGAAGTTAGTGTGATTTGAGCAATGAACTGAATATATTTAACCACCCTATGCTGTTTTTCAACCATCTCTGAAGTGTAGGTCCTATTACTGCTGTATAAAAAGACAACAGGAGTGTATCAAACAGTGTATGAGTTATTTTAAAAGAAATTCTAAGAACTGAGTTTGTAATATGTAAATGAATAAAATTAGGACTTTCTAGTGATTGGTTTCAGATATTGGGGAGATGGGTGTAATAATACAAGGAAAAGTTTAATACTAGCATGAAGACAATGTGACTATGTAGATTTAATATGAGAGAGCAGGAATCTGACCTCAACCCATCCCTAACTGTGTGAACTTAGACAGGTTCAGATTCATTTAGGCCTTCCTGAATCACAGTTTTACAACTGTGAATTAGAGATGATAAGGCCACTGAGTGCTTATGGTTTGTTAAATGTTGGTTTAAGTGCTTCTAGTTTCATGGTTGTTGTTTAATTTTGAGAAAGCAGCAATATCCTCATTTGTGGACAATGACAATTAAGAAATGCTAAATCCCAGAATGCAGGGTCGAAGATCTACTGGTTTTTGCCTTGCTCATATCAATCTACAATATGTTGCCCCTGCTGCTGGATTTGAAAGCTTCTACATCATCACTAGTACCATGACCTTGTGGAGGCAAAGGTAGAAAATAGGAGGGAAAAAAGGGTTGTCAGATTCTCCCTGAAGTTAGATGCCCAAATGCAGGACACTGCACATACTACATGTAGCCTAGGCTCTCTAACCTTTTCTTATGGTAAAAAAAAAAAGAATATTTAGAATTAGCCATCTGGACTCAGTTTAGATGATCCCAACCTTGTTGGCAATCTAGAGCATCACAATCAGGAGTCAAGTGTCTCTGTCAGGCCTTATCAGCGTATTGACTTTGGCCACGTCCGTGTCATAGTTTCTTCATGGCCTGTTTGAACTGGTGCTTGTTGGTCTTGACATCCACAATGAACACAAGTGTGGTGTTGTCCTCTATCTTCTTCATGGCTGACTCGGTGGTCAGAGGGAATTTGATGACAGCATAGTGGTCAAGTTTGTTGCACTCTTTTGAGGACATTTTGGCTGCTTCCAGAGCCACAGAGTCTTGGGCCACTGGAAGGTGGCCACATGTGGATCTTCTTTTGTAGCTGTGGACAACTTTCAGCAGTTCCTTCTTAGCTTTCAAGGCCTTTTCTTTGGCTTTGGCTTTGGTAGAGGCAGGCGCTTCCTTCTTCACCTTAGGCACCTTTTTGGCATAAAGGTCTCTAAACTTTTAAAAATTATTTAATTTACTTACATTCCAAATGTTGCCTCCTTCCTAGTTCCCAGCTCAGAGCTCTTCACCCCATTTCTGCCTTACCTTTGAGATGGTGCTCCCTTGCAACCCCACATACCCCTTCCCTGGGGCATCAAGTTTCTACAGGATTAGGCATCTCCTTTTCCACTAAGGCTATACAAAGCAGTCCTCTGCTACTTGTGTGCTGGGGTCTCAGACCTACCCATGTATGTACGCTCTTTGATTGGTGGCTTAGTCTCGGGAGCTCCCAAGCTTCTGGGTTAGTTGGCACTGTTGGTCTTCCTAAGGGGTTGCCGCCCCCTCAGCTCCTTTAGTCCTTCCCCCAACTCTCCCACAAAGGTCCCTGACCTTAGTCCAATGGTTAGAGTGAGGACCTAACCTTTTTAAGCACAGATTTTCCAGCCTAGCCTCCACTAGCAAACATTTTACTCTGCTGCATGTAACTGAAGTAGAAAAAAAATAATAATAAATGGCAACTGAATTTAAAATTCATTTCCTACTCCTTAGAAATTTGCAATGGGTATGGCCCATTGGGCTTTTGATAAAGCATTCACATAGCTAATGGCCACATGAGCAGTTGGGTTCAGGGAGGTGAAGCAACCAAAGAGTTGTGTTAATTAAAGGCAAGTTTTAAGATGTTCTACTTTGTTTAAAGGTGTTTTAAAATACAAGTGGCTGGTGAATAATCCAAGCAGTGAGAGTTACTGGTAAAAAGGCCTAGAAAAATATTTGGGAAGTAGCAAACTGAATCAATAATGAAATGGGGAAAAATAACTTAAATCTGAAAGGATTAAGGTCTCACATGAAAAGGGTAGAAATTGACCATAGTATTTTTAAAGTCAGTATAAATATTGTGGGAATGCCCTTGTGCTTGTATATGTATGTATATGTGTATGTGTATATGCGACCAAATGGATAATGACCAAATATTCTAAGGCCTTGATAAAATCATGTTTCCCAAAAAAGTTATAAAATAGGATAGACTGAAATATCACAATAATTTTACAGTCAATATTACTCAAAGGGATTATAGACCTTTTCAATGTAAATGTGTTAAAACATACAGCATATTTGTACACTGATGAGTCTAAAGTGTTTAGCAGCCTATTTTAATGATGTCCCCCAGCCTTTATCTGCATGGATTCTCCTACATTTCAATCACCTGCTATAACTATAAGAAATCTGATTTTTGCTCCTCAGTGTTCAACCAGACCAAGTCACTTGAAAACAGAGCTCTTTTTTGGTGTGTTCCCAACCATTATATCTACGTTCATCGTTAATCATAAGTGACCTACTTATAGGTATCAATATGGCCATTGCCATGAATACATTTGTCTATTAGTAAAGTAAGATGGCCTTTGAGGAAGACATTATAGAGCAATCCTGACCCACCCAAAAGTGAATAAATCTTGTTCCCAGTCACACCGTACACAATACATCATAATTCTGATACACAATGCTGAAGACATAGCGCGGTCAGTAAAGTGCCTGTCTTGCAAACTTGAAGACCTAAATTTGAACCACAGAATCCATGAATAACAGAGAGGCAAGATGCAAGGGTCACTTGAAATCTCAGTGCTGGGAAGACAGAGAAAGGCAGATTTGGGATCAGTGGCCAAACAGCCTATCTTACTTGGCAAGCCCCATGTCACAGAGAGCTCCTGTCTCAATGAACAATGTGAGAAATGACCCTCAGAGTTGGCCTCTGGGTCCCACAAACAAGGATATACATGTGCATGTGTATCAGCATATACAGAAATACACACATGCAAACTACTTAACTGCTTTAGAAATGGTTACATTCTCTGAATGCCCTGGGTACTGCACCACTGTATCCCTAGAAGCCACTCAGAGGAGGCATTTACACAGCTCAAGTAGGTAACTTCAGCACTGGCCAATGCTACATGGGGCAAGTTAAAAGACATAGGCAGCAAGAGAAAAGATACTGTGGCTACAGCCTGGACAGAAAACTGTATCTCTTGTCATACTTGAACAAGGTCTTCATTTCAGTATATTCTGGTTAAAAGACTCATGAGAAAGGCCAATGACAATTAAGTAAGACATTAAGTAACTTCTTAGTGAGTAAAATAAAACTACCACAAAAAAAGATCATCATGATAAAAAAGAATAGCTATTCTAATATCCACTGTTAAAAGTGTAGGCCAAAATTGTTTTAAATTTAAAATATAGCCCAGGAAAAAAGATATATAATCAAAACCCCTCTTTTTCTGTCATAGTACACAATAAGCCTATGAGAAAAATAATTTTTAAGTAAGATTGCAACATAAAACGTGCAATAGTAAATAGATATAGTAGTCCTGATCTCTCTGTTGTTTGATCATTCCAAAAGTAAGCCAATTCCTCCTGTTGGCAGGTTGAGTTGTTCTTGGTGAATCAAAGATAATCCAAGAACTTAATACTACAATGAGACAGAAATAATAGACTATGATAACTCATGCCTTTTGATTTGTGAGTTTAAAATAAAAGATGTTTATCAGTGGAACAAAAATTAATATCATGTACAATATCTCATTAGGAGGAACTTTTTCAATAGAATCTGTCCTTGTATTGCTATTGTATATAGAATAAATGGACAGCATTAGACTGTGAACTACCTGAGGTTCTCATTGAGTTGTCCTCAATGACAACAAGAAGGCATTTTCATGCATCATAAACGTCGAATGAGTGGGCATCTCACTGCTCACTGCATCTTCTCTGTCATTCTTGGCTTGAGAACAGTCTAATGCCACACTAGGGGGAGCTAGAGAAAGGACCCAAGGTGTTGAAAGGGTTTGCAGCCCCATAGGAGGAATAATATTATGTACCAACCAGTACCCCCAGAGCTCCCAGGGACTAAACCATAAACCAAAGAGGACACATGGAGGGACCCATGGTTCCAGTTACATATGTAGCAGAGGATGGCCTTTTAAGACATCAATGAGAGGAGAGGCCATTGGTCCTGTGAAGGCTCGATGCCCCAGTATAGGGTAATGCCAGGACAGGAAAGTGGGAGGGGGGTTGGTAAATAGGAGGAGGGGGAGATAGGATAGGGGGTTTTCAAAGGGGTAACAAGGAAAGTGGATAACATTTGAAATGTAAATAAAGCAAATATCTAATAAAATATAAATAGATAGATAGATAGATAGATAGATAGATAGATAGATAGATAGAGATAGATAAAACTATTAAGGAATCAAGATGGTCACAGCATTGAAGATGCCTGGATCTTAGAGATGATTCATGGTTGCAGCAGATCACTTGAGCCCTAGTCCATCAGAATAAAGTTTGCTCTGACTTTCTGGAAGAATTACTGATGATATAAGATGTTGTTCTTGGTAAAATCAGAGGATTTTCAAACTTATGAAGGAACAGTATTTCCTCAGGAATACTAACTTAAAAACCAAGTTAGGAAAGTAGAAAAATGGAAGGTAGTACCACAGAAATTATACTCAAAAGAAATCTCAAAAGTCTCCGTGAGGTCTATCATTTCTGCAAACGGCAAAACTTAGATAACTGCTAACAGAAAATAAAGTGCATAATCCTACAATTATTAAAAAAAAGACAGATAGCAAAGAATCCACTGCATACAGATAATGATGAATTCAGAAAATTTCTTTCTCCAACAGTAGAGCTTACATGCAGGAAGCACAAATACTCGAATAATAAAATTGGTTCACATTAACTATAACCATTTAATAATCAGGCAGTGACATATCCTCAGACTCTGTAATTTCTAAGATATAAATACTGCTCTCAAGCTACTTTTCTGACACACTCACCATCTTCAATGTCTGACTTAAAACACCACAAATTATTTAAAGTCCCCAACCAGGAGCCCAATTAATTACCTAAAATTAGGGGTGTCTGTGAGCATGTGTGTGTGTGCTTGCGTTGATGAAAAGAATAATAAAGACCAGGTCTCTAACTACAGCTGAATTAGGGTATAATTCAGCATCAGCTTTGTTTGTCTGTAAATTCCAGAAGTTTCTTGGCTTGGCTTGGTACACCCCTCCCAAATAAATTCCTCTGAAACCAGGGCTTTGTAGCTGGCTGAACAGAAATACTCAATATGGCTTTCCAAGTAGACATGACTGTTCAAATAGGCCCTAAATCTCTGTTTGGCCAATGATAAAGACTTCAACATCTAGGGAAAAATCAACATCTATTTTTTCCTTTTCTCTGTTATGTCACCATTTTTGAACTACTGCCAGACACTTACTTCCTCAGTCTTGAGGGTCCAAAATGTAGTAGTGTTGAATTTCCTCATCTGTTTTAGGGGAAGTTGAAATGTATACTGTAAATTTAACGAGAACAAAAACAGCGATTTTCTCAGGTGTATTGTAGGAATTGTAGGGCTATGCTTTTAAATTATGCAATTTCCTGAGTGGCAACCTCTATTTTTTTCCCTCGGGTAGTAAAAGACAAGAGTGCAGTAATATCAGTAAGAAGAATGTGCATCTGTATTCCATAGCTCCATCTCCATGAGAGAGTGGGCACACTGGCACAGCAGAACTGACTGTATGATGTTAATAAATCACTTCATTTTCTTCTTATCAAATAAAATGGAACATGAAACACCCCTGAATGAAGCAGGGACTTCATTGTGCTTACAAATCCTTACACATGTTTCTAGACAAGCATGAGCAAAGTGGCCATAACATCTATGCCCCTAAACTTTCCCAAATTTCTGAGTCTAAGACAAGGAATAAGCAGGGGCACCTCCAGTAGCCAGGCAGGATTTCCAGTAAAAGGAGGGAATATCAGCCCACACATGGAACCCCCAGTTTGTCCTGCCTACAAGATGTGAAGTAATTAAGATGAAGCAGAGACTTCCTCTGGTTGGAATGGCCAAGGACTGCCCTAACTTGAAACCCATCCATGGGCAACAGCCAAGCCCCAACACTACTAATGATACCCTGCTCTGCTTGAAGACAGGAACCTGGCACAACTGTCTTCTGAAAGGCGTCATCCAGCAGCTGATGGAAACAGATGCAGAGACGCACAGCCAAACATTAAGCTGAGCTCAGGGAGGCCTATGGAAGAGTAGGGGATACAAGTAAGAAAGGCTACAACTGGAATGTAATGTGAACTAAAGAGGATGGGAAAGCAGAACCAACCAACCAAACAATAACAAGAAGGAACTACCCACACAGCTTAAACAGTGAAAATGTGCCGAGGTTATGCAGCTGCTTGTATTACCAAACAGCTTCAGAAGATGAATCACTTTAGAGCCTGTGATGTTTGCTGATGCCGATATAAAAAAAAAAAAAACTTGTAGAGTCTCAGCTAAGGTGCATAAAACTTTTTAACGACTGGGGTGCCACTGTCTCTTTGCCAAGAAGAAATTGCCATATTTTTAACTGTAATAAAGTTTAACTTTCCAAGATAAATATGTTACACTTGATATATTAACTAAAAATTAAAAAATAATAAGTATTAGTAATTTCAGATGGTTCAAAATATTAGGGGATAGAAATTCCGAGTTACTTCTGGATTGTTCGATTTTAGAAAACTGACCACTAAGCTGATTTTGCTTTCCCATTTACGTGTGTGTGTGTGTGTGTGTGTGTGTGTGTGTGTGTGTGTGTTGGGGTGTTTGTGTGTATGACAGGATTGTACTCTATAATCCAGAACAGAACAAAATTTAATCCTACTGCACCTGCCTCATAGGTGCTGGGTTATATTCAGCTTAATCTGTGCATACACACACACACACATATGCACATGCACATGTGTATTAATGTGTCTAACAAAGTATTTTAAGTACACATAAGTATTGAAGTTATCAGCACAAATAAAAAAATCCATCTCCATCTCACTTCAAAATGATCCTTTTCTATATGCTGAAAGAACCACAGATTTATCCTCAATGCTATGTGTGTCCTACAGTATTATTAACTGAGTCCTTATTCTGTAATTTCATCTATATAAGATTCATTCTAACTTCTACTAGAGAAAACAGGGATAAGTAGGTCAAATCTTTCTAATAAATAGACAATACCAAGCAGAAATAGGCTATGATCTCTTTTCTATAAGGAATCTTAAAGAGAAAAATGGTTGAATAAATGTAGGGTAGACCTGTGCTTAAATAGTCCTGCTGGAAGGAGAAATG
Source organism: Apodemus sylvaticus (assembly GCF_947179515.1). Classification (NCBI taxonomy): domain Eukaryota; kingdom Metazoa; phylum Chordata; class Mammalia; order Rodentia; family Muridae; genus Apodemus; species Apodemus sylvaticus. Next base: position 24,126,463 of record NC_067491.1, on the reverse strand, counting down.
GTAAGTAGGAAAAATGTGGAAATTTTTAACTTTTAATCAAGAGAATTACCATCAGGGGATAGAGAGGTGGATATATATATATATATATATATATATATATATATATATATATATATATATATATATATATATCAAGATCACTGGCTAGTCTTCCAGAGGATATGGGTTTTATTCCCAGTATCCACATAGTGGCTCACCACATTCAGTAACTCTGGTCCCAGGGGACCCAATACCCTATTCTGACCTTCACAAGCATAAGAAATTATTTCTTAGATAAACATGCAGGCCAACATTCCTACATATCAAATATTATTTTTTAAACAATTTTAAAAATGAAATATTAATTTTTTTGTTTTACTCCCCTGTTCTCTGCAAAGCAGTTATGCATGCCTTCAACGATGAACTGTTTCTTCACAGTGTGTATCCCAGGTATCCCTGCTGTGTCTGCAATTAACTTTCTAGAAGCATCATCGTGTTTGAACAGTACACATGACAACTGCCATCTTCCCTTCCCTTCCACGGCATTTCTAAGATCACAGAACATTAAAAGAGCAAAAGTCTTGTCTATTCAGGCATGGAGCCTGATGTGAGAATGAGTCTAGAGCCTTTGCGTCTCATATCAGGATTTGGGAATTTATATTGCAATCTCATTTTATCAATTATGCTCTCCTCTATGGTCGCTCCCTCACCAGTGAAACTCCCACTCTATTCCTTTCTGTGCCATACTCCCATTTGCAATACCCCGTGGAATACAGGGTGAGCATTTCTTCACAAGGTCTTTGGTAGGACCCTGCATGTTCTGTTGCCTCAAGGAAACTTCTTGTCAGCCTCGTTTCTGAGTGTAGAACTGTGTCTATGTGGCAGAGGCTATTTGAAAGTGTGGATTGCATGAACATTCAGATATTTAAGAACTGTCTTCTAAACTTGTAAAGCATAACATTCAATATAAGAGTCTACTTAGATAATGATTGTGAATGAAGAATAAATGAAATTCACATGATATCATTAGAAATAATGCTCTATTGCTATAATGCAGTATTGACTCCTAATTGATTTCACATTGCTTGTATGATGCCAAAACAATTAGCATACAGAAATGGTGAAAACCCAAAACAATCCAAGCTTAGTTTTTCACATATAAAAATTTGAAACCCAAAACGTTACATTTTTATTAATATTTTGTTAGTATGCATTTATTGTTGATATTTATAGAACACATGGCTTATCTGAGACACATAGCATATATTGGAAAATTCATGAACTTAGTATTTCTATTTTCTGAAGGGAAGCTAAAGTGTTAAGCATCATTAGCCCACACAAGTTTACAGATTGTAGGTCATTTCTGATTTTTGGAAAACCACTTACTTTCAACCTAAGGAACAATCAGTGTTTGAAATTCCATGCAAATGTCTCCAAATCCAACACTCATGAATCTGAAATATCTCTAATTTCAAAAGTGTAGATTGAACCTTATTAAACAGCTTTACTCTACAATCCATCACGTTAGAGCACAAAGATGAGGCTTAGCACCTGAGAGATTTGCAGATAAAGAAGAATCTCTAGGTCCTTCTGGCTAAGAGCACGGTTATGATGCCACATGGAATATGTGTCCACTCCTGAGTGTAGCAAAGATAACATATCAAGAAGAGTAAACACACTGCCTGACCATTCAGTATCTAATGTCAATGAGACAATAGTGGAAAAAGTCATCTTTATTGATCCTAGAAGATTCCAGAAGATAAATTTCAATGCTTTGTTCTTTGGTTTTTTTCAGACAAAAACTAAGGAAAAGTAACCACCTACTATTCCTGGAACAGAACTGTATTATGAATTTGATAAGGCATGAAAGCCATATAAAGATTCTATTTTTAATTAAAACATTTAATTGGAATGAGATGCTACCTTCTCTCCTAAGAGATACCAGTATTTTTCAATTAATGGCCAATAGATTAAGTGTTTCCTATAGATGAGAAAATGTATGTATCATGCTCTAATACACAAATAAAATGACAAACAGCATCACAGTATCAAAAGTGTTGTTTTGTGTTAAGTAGTATCTGTTGAGAACTTCTCACTTGCTAATTAAAATACCAATTGACTTAAAAGTTTTCTGTGATAGGTATCAAGTTAAAAAAAAGAATTGAAAACCATGACTCTTCCCAACACAACTGAAAAATAACTGTTTTTTGGCATTGTGGCAGACATCCCACAATATCTTAATAGAATATAGAAACTTGTCAAATATATGCAAAACATTTAAAATAAGAATACTAGATTTAGATTAGGTAGCAGAAGATTATTTGTGTGAGGTAATATTTACCATGGATTCTGGGATCACAATAGATTGAAATCCAATGGCTCTTCTCATTAGCTATAAAATACAAGTACATTTTCAATGCCATGTTTCTACTATAAATTGTACAAAGCTCAAATTGTATTTTGATCAAATACATGAAATTGCTAGCAATGTATTTTAAATACCTAAAATAAGTGGCAAGGATTTCATTGTTGTATTTTTCTTTGTCTATTTATTTTTACAAATTTCTGCAATTTCCATATCATTGGAGGGCTTCCTCTCAACATAGTACAGTTTCAACTCTAAGTGTAGTTTCATAAGTCAATGTTACATCTTAAAAAATCATCGGATATGGCAAATTCTGTCATTAGTTGATGTTATTGCCCTGATAATCTCTGAAATTTAGCAATTTACATAGTTGAAGCCATTCAATCATCCCAGTATACTTACAAATATTTATGTCCATATTTTTCTGTTGTAATAAAGTCTAGTGCAGAGACTAAAATATTGACTTTGGAATTCAGTTAATTTACCCACTAATGCCATAACATTGAAAAGTTTAATTTTTCTGAGCTTCTTTTAAATGGGCATAAGTATTCCTGCCTCACAGTGCTTTCCTTGAGAAGGTGCAATGAGTCCAGGATAATATAATATATATATAAGGGCCCTCAATAAATAACTATGAGAATACATCCTTTAATTCATGTTAAAACTCTTTATAATAGAACAAAGAAATTAACAAGTCTCAAAGGATCAAGAATTCCCAAATAATAACCTTAACATTAAAGGCAAGTCTTTGGAATTGTATATTTAGGATCTAATAAAATACTGCTATTGTTATAAAATATGGAATATATCTTTAAAACTCATGTACAATAAAACCCATTATTTTGTGTGGTGAACACATGATAACAAAAAATTGACATAAATATGTATTAGGTTGGTGGGAAAGAACTGAAGCCCTGAGGGCCAGCAGAAAGAACAGAAACAGGCAACCTCAACCTCAGGGGCGGTAGGATGTGGGGACCCTCCAGAATGTACCAGAGACCTGGGAGGTGAGAGACTCTCAGGACCTTAGATGAAATGCCTTACAGTGGGGAGAGGAAACTTGTAGAGCCTTCCTCTGGAAGAAAGACAGAGCATCACGTGAGGGAGGGGATTGCCATCTTACAGTCAAAACTCTGACCCATAATTATTCCTATCTTAAAACAAAAAACTACAGGGATGGAAATGGAGAGGAGCCTGAGGAGAAGAAGGTCCAGTGACAGGCCAAAAGTGGGATCCAGCTCAAGGGGAGGTCGCAAGGCCTGACACTATTACTGAGGCTGTAGAGCACTCACCAAAAGGGACCTAGCATGACTGCCCAACAATACCCAACAAGCAGCTGAAAGAGTCAGATGCAGAGATTTGCACCCAACCAATGGACAGAAGCTGCTGACCCCTGTGGTTGAGTTAGGGAAAAGCTGGAAGAAGCTGAGGAGGAGGGTGACCCTGTAGGAGGACCAGCAATTTCAATTAACTTGGGTCCCTGAGATCTCTCAACCACTGGACGACCAACCAGGCAGCATATACTAGCTGCTATGAGGCCCCCAACACAGGACTGTCCGGTTTGGGCTCAGTGAGAGAAGATGTACCTAACTCTGAAGAGACTGGAGGCCCCAGGGAGTTTAGAAGTCTGGTGGGGTTGGGTGGGGTTAGGCCAGGGGCCAGGGAGGAAGTTTGGGACATGGAACAGTCGAAGGGTGGACAGGGAGGGGAATAAAAATGTGGAATGTAAAAAAAATAAAAAAAAAATAAGAGAAAATTTTATGTGAAGATTTCCCAACTTCAATTTATCATTTTATACAAGTATTTCCTTCATTTGGAAGACAAAATAATTCCTCAAATATTCCATGGATTTATACTGTGAAAATATAACTAAGAAGTTTCCATGTGTTTATATAATTGTCTTTCTTTTTAACTGTTGTCTTAAAAAAAATTCAATTGTCTTTGCAACAATGGATCCTCTAAGTAATAACTAGGAATAAAAAAAATCCACAACTAAATGAAATTACTGCCAAAATCTCCAAAAAGTAGCAAAGAATTTCTGTCATTCTATACAGAGAGCATTTTTTCCAAGATAATGTAAAAGTGCATTAAAGATGAGTCTGACTCTAAAATGTCACACCACAATTTCCTTGTTTTATAGATTCACACATACATTTTGTATGTGAATTTGTATGCTAATTATCATCAATTAAAGATGAAAATGTTACAATTAAAATAATATCCTTTTTAAAACATTTTAATATCTGCTTACTTTTATTTGTTGTCGTTGCCAATATATATTTATTTGCACAGTTAGAAATGTCTATAATTCCAGGATTTGGCAGGGTTAGCTAGGAAAGTTAGTATAAAGTTGAGGTGATTCTGGGCTTGGAAATGATTTCCATATCTTCCTGGAGTACAGCTTATTATCTTTTTTTGGCTTCTTATAAAGACTGATCTGCATAGTTTAGTACATGATAGCATTTAAAGCAGAGAAATTTAAAGTAGAGAAATTACTGTGTAGGCTAATTCATAAAGTTGCCAATATTCACCTTTCATATAAAAGCAAGGACCACATAATTTCAGGTACTTAAACTGCACATAATTCTGATATAACGTTTTCTGTCTAGCAGTATACTTCTCAAGTATAGAGTAATGCATATCTTTCAATATCCTTATGCAAAAGAAGTTAAAGAGCAAGGACTTATTAACCACCGTGTTAACAAAATCTTACTGCAAGGTTGATACATTTCTTTTAAAAAAATAAATTGTATCTATAGTGGAGATTTAGATACTATTACAATGTAGACAAAAATAAAGAAGATAGTGAAATAAATTGGCACATATCTCATAGCACTTGTAAAACTCTGTGTGTGTGTGTGTTTATTATGTATGTTTATAAGTGCATGCTTGACACAGTATCTTTGTTAGAGTTCAGAGGTCAACTTTCAAAACTTATGTCTCTCTTGTTTCTGCTGCCAGTGTGTACTCCAGGATGCCTTGTAGGCAACTCCCCGGGCTCCACTCCCCATCTCTCTACAGGAAGGTTCATTGCAGATGCACGCCCCTGGACCCAGCTATTTTATGCCTCCCAGAAATTGATTTCAGTTCTTCCAGTTTGCACAGGCAAGCACTTTTTACTGACTAAGCTATCTCTACAGCCCTTACCTCACTGTTGGGAAAAGAGCTATTCTACATAGATGTTTCTGGATATTATTATGCAAAGTGAAATCATCTAGACCCAGAGTGAGCACTTTTGATATCGTTTTACTTGTACAGAAAGTATTCAGTGCAGAAATTCATATACATACAAACTACCTAGCATTTTAGAAAAATAATTCACCAATTATGTATGATTATTAATGCTAAGATTAACAAAAAATACAACGTTAAAAATTGCTTTAGTTTTTCTTTAAATATTTAAGCAAATTACTTAATATTTGGGAAATGCTTTGAACTCTTCTGAATTTTCCTTCTCTTATTAAGGATCAGCAAAGATGTGAAAAACAAACAAACAAACTTGTGGCTAGAGTGGTTCAAAGTACCTGTTGCTCTTCAGAGGATCCAGATTGTTTTTAGAACTTACATGGGGCTTACAACTCTCACTAACTCCAGTTCCAAGGGATCCAACACCCTCTTCTGATCTCTAGATATAAGACACTACATGGTGCACATACATACATGTAATCAAAACACATACTCATAAAATAATAAAATAAAGTAAATAAATCTAGGAAAACACATTTTAAAAACTTAATTTCTTTTAGAAGAGCCTTCATTGTTTAAAAAGATAAAATAGTATGAGGAACAGACTTCTGGATTTATATTTTGATATAACATTAAAGATAATGGCCATTTGTCAGTCCTAAACATAAGTATATTGAAGAATAGACACCTGCAAATGCTTCCATAGTAAAGGTGTTACACCTGGCTTCATATTTTCCTATATTTTGTTGGGAAACATATGCATCTACGATGATAAGTGGAGAAGACGTACGCTTAAAATTCTAGGTAGTATCCCTAGGAGGAATAAGGACACAGAACAATATTCCTAATTCTCCATCAGCTCCATCCTTTCCTGGGTATCTGAGTCAGGTGACATGACTAGGAACGTAATCCTCTTAACATCCATCCTGTGACTCAGTCAGTGACAGGGCTGGAAAGAGTTCTAATGCCTTCTGGGAATCTGAAATAACCCAGAAGGCTACCTTTGTTATTTAGCATTTTAGTGGCATAAGAAAAATGACTAAACTATGCTATGCCATCATGAATGACCATGTATCACAGTATTTTCAAATATTAAGCCAAGCCATATAATAGTGTTTTCAGCACTGTGTAGTAAATCCTGAGGTCTCCCGCATTCTAAGCAAGCATTCTGCACTACTCTCTATCCCCAGCCTCTTTTACTTTTTATTCTGACAGAGAACGTAATTAATTTGGATTTCTGTCCTTGAACTCACCCTGGAGTCAATACAGATCGCGATCATGTGATTAGACTTCATAGTAGCTGGGATGGCAGGCCTATGCCAACAGAATTGGCATGAAATTATTTTTTTAAGTTCACTAATACCAAACCGTTGACAAGCTAAGATGCCTGGCATCAAAAGTAAAGAGAAATCTAGCTAAATTCCTGTCATTGCTGCCTCTGACACTGTTCCTATGAAGGAGGGGCTGGGAATAAGAACGTGTTCAGGGTCTTTTCATCTGCAGCCCAGGCAGAGCTGGGGCTTCCAGTTTCAGGTTTTATATGAAATTTCAGCTTGGATCTCAGAGTCCACAAACATTGCTGCCGCTGATCAAGCATGCTGTCGGGCACCGGTCCCTACAGTCTGCTGACGGTGTCTATGCTTTTATTTTCAGAAAAATTGCCATAATGTCACCTCTGCTTTCCAGGGATGTTTGATAAATTAAAGCAACTCTGCCTTAATCTCTGTAAGATGGCCTTTCTTCTTTTCTATCCCCTGCCCCAGGATAGACTTGTTCCCTGGAGTAGTTTGCCAAATGGTACCCTGGTGTCCTGGAAGAGGTAAGGCAGCTTGTACATTTGCATAATTTACAACCAGAGAGTAGCTGAGGGACTGGGAGAATCTGGTTCAGTAGGCCATTTAGAAATTCATTAAAATTTATTCATTCTTCATGCAGTAGCATTTTTTTTTTAGAATCTGAAAAACACAAAAAAAACATTTTTCTAAAGATAACCTAGGAATTAACATAAACCTGACATGCTTAATGCGACTATAAACTTGCATACCATACCAGTGTTTGGGAGTAATTTTTTCCATAAGTACCAAAACTTATTCACATATTCACATTAGGCACTTAATTTAACAGACCATAGGTTGCTATAGAAACCATGTGGAATGCCTAGTACTTAGTGGGGAAATGAACACTTGTAATTATCACCAAACGTATCATATTCCTTCCTCTGTACTCTACACTTTTTAACGTACAATCTGTTTAATAAGCAGCGAGTTGTTCACCCAGTGTTCAGAAAGTAAAAATGCCCTAAAAATAGAGAACGAAACTCTCAGATGTGCATCTGAAAATTTTACTGACATAATGCAGTAGCAGTTGTATTCTTCTCCCATCCAAACAAGAATAGACAATTCATTCGATCCTAAACCCTTAAATATAAGTAATTGGGATCATCAAAAAACACCAGAAGGAAGAAATTATCTCATTCCTCCCATAGTTCTATAAACTATTTCATATAATCAGTCAAACACCAAATCCAAAAAACAAACAAACAAACAAACAAAACCAATTCCTAGCTAATAGGACATTTCTGCAAGCAAGATAATGTGGAAAACTGGAGGTCTGGTCTGAAGGCGCATGATTGATTTGATTCCAATGCCAGCTCTATTGGATTCCATAAAGAATTACAAAAACGCTTGCTATTGGGAGCACAGAAGGTACCAGATTAAATTTAGCCCAGGAAACTGAAACAAACAGTTTTGAGCTGATGTCTCTGAAGGAAGTTACAACTTCTGGCTGGCTACAGTGCACAGAGCTGCCAGAAGTAATCATGTGCTAATCTGTAGGCCTGGCATATTCCTGAAGCCACAAGAGAGGTGGATGGATGCATCAGGAGCTTCCTCACCATGAAGCAGAAGAATCTGAAAATGAGGGGTATGCTGTTCACACTCCTGCCTACAGTTTTGAATGGAGAATCTAGCTGCCCCTCCAACTTGCCTTCTTGTGAGTTGCTTCTTAGAGTTTAACATCTACAGAGCCTGATCATTATTGCCTCACCTTGCTTCTACACCACTACATGCTAAGTCTATAGAACTTTCTTCACACGCTATATCTGCAACCCCAGTTGCTATGAATTGGTCCCAGGGTCACCTCCCTTGCAAATGCCTTAGTTATGCCATTATGGGGATTCTGAAGCTGGAGACCAGAGTCACAGCCTTCTGTGCAACACAGTGAGGTGGACTCACATTCCTGTTTTTTCTCAAACCTGATGTTTCTAACATTTTAGACACGTTTCTGTATTCTATATTTTTTTCAAAGGAAGTGTAATGAACAGACTGTCATTGTAAACAGAAGGGATAGAATACAACTCAAGTATTCAAGTTAAATGACAGTTTAAGGACATAAAGTATGTTATGACAGTAATACTGTCTGTTGCCTATAAAGTATGTTATGGCAGTAATACTGAATGTTGCCTATAGAGTACGTGTATGTTACCACATAAACACTAATATTGACATTGTAGGTTGGTAATACATCACATACATTGAGTAGAATTTACTCAAGGAAAAATTAAAATTAACAAGTTTATAAGCACAATTTTGGCCTCAAATAACAATGAACATTAAAAAATGGGCACAGGATCAACCTCTGTGAATATATGAATGTTGTCAAGTCAGCTTAAAATGTCAAGCTAAAGGCCGCTTATGATAAGGAGACTTCAGAAGTCACATTGTTTCATGCTTGGTTTGATTTGTTCAACATGCTCAGAATTTCTATCTCACTTCATTTAGCACACAAAATTTATAAATAGACATTAATCAAGCCACAAATGTTTATTGAATACTTATATCCAAGCCAATTGGAATCTTATTACTACACTTCAAAGAAAGACAGTATTTATGAGCTCATTTTTTGTAACTTTATTCTTTTATGAGGAAAAATGACTTATAAAAGTTATAGATAATAGCATCTGATAACTTTTAGATAATTTAAAAACTTTTAAAAGATATGACAAAATTGTTTTCAAACTAGTAATTGTTACATTCACATACTACACACATTCAATTTAGTATCTTTAATATTTGAAGGTGGCACTAAGAAACTTATATTATAGAAGATGCCCCAAATCAATTTAGATATTAAATTATGAAAAAATGCAAAGGAAAATGAAAGCACCAAGTGAATAAAAATAAATCGATAATACAAATAATAAGTTGAAAGTTGATCTAGTGCATTTATAATTATGCTTTTTCTCATAGATAATAAATATAAAGCATGTTGTTGTGCAAGAATAATCTAATATATATGTTAGCATGTATCATTCGTTTTGTATACATTACATATTCAGATTACACATTTTTAGTTTGCTTAGTTTGTGGATTACTCGAGCTTCTTGCTTCTGTAACCTCCTAATTTTATTCAAGTCTCTACATATCTATTCTTATCAGTAATGGTAGGAATAGATAATAAAATTATTAACATAGTAAAAATTTATTATATAAAAAACATTGAACAGAGTATTTTTCTTATGTAAATGAGAAAGCCTTCAAATCCCCCTCAATGTCCCTCTAAAGCAGGCAATATTATGATTTCTTACTTGTAGATAGGAGACTAGAGGATAACTACGTTTCTTCAAATGGATGATCATCAGTCGTACTGACAGCAATCACACCCTGGCAGTATCCTTCTAGGAATAACAATCTTAACTATTATTTACACTTCACACCTAAACTAAATATTGCTTATATACAGCTTGTAATTCCATCATGTGTTCTCACTATTGTTAGTACAAAAAAAACTGTAGAAAAATTAAATTCTAGAATAATTTACAATATAAAGTACACCACCTGAAATATGAATTAAGGAAGACTTCCTAGTATGATATTAAAATAGCTGAAAGGTCTTGAGGTGGATGACACTGATATTAAATAAGGTATTTTTAGTAAGGGATAAAATGTTACTTTCTCACACAGATATTACATAAAGAGTTAGCAATGAATAAATTTGAAGTTATCATTGACTGTCTTGCCCCACCCACTTTCCATCCATCCCCATACATTTAAAATCTACCTTTGTCATCCATCCCCCTTACTGCACTAACACAGCTTCGTCAACTCCAAAGTCCTCATTCATATACTATAGTACTAGACTTCAGCTTCCCCTCCTTCTGAATCACAGGGCCATTTTTGTTTGTTTGGCTTTTAAAGGCTTTTGACTTTTGGTTTTGGGTTTTGTTTTTTCCCTACACATAAATCACAGAGCACTGTGCTTGTCACTTGCATCAAACCACATTTTTATACTCAGGATCTTCTATGGTAGCTCCTGAAGTAACCCCCAGTAAAATGGTTCTCTAACTTTCAGCGTTTCCCCATGTTTGGTATTTGGACTACCTCCTATCCAACCTCTTTCCCAGCAGGCCTCCCTTTGATCTCTGGTCCCCTACTAGTCTCCAGATGGAAAACACACATAGAGCTTCTCTTAACTTGTTGGTCACTCTGCTGGTACAGGATTGATTCTGCTCTTTATTTTCTATCGAGGATGTCCCATCTGAATCCATACTCTTTAGTTCCCAACCTCACGCCCTGGTTTTTAATGTACCCATGCTACCTGATTTATTTTCAGTCTTCATATTACTAGGTAATTTCCTTTATGCCATTACTAGATGCTGTATCCTTACAGTAGTGTCCAATGCATCAAAATGTATGAAAAATGTGCAAAGAACTTGGTTTGAAAGAAGGGATGAATTTGAACACAAATCTTTTCTTATTTTACTACTGAAGAATGAATGTGTGAATCCAGCTCCTTAGGAACCTACTTTCCTTAAAGGGATTTATTCAAGAATCATATCTTGCCTGATTTTTTTTTTTTTAGGAGATGCTTAGATCTATATTTCTTCCTTAGAGGTATTGTCAACTATTTAAAGATCAGAATGCTTGTCTATATAATACCATTAAGATTTACCTTCCTGGTTCTTTTTAATGAGCGAAGCAAGGACCATCCTTGTGATACAATGTTCTCTGAGGCAGGAATGGCATACACAAAGAGATGCCTCTTGGTGGTAGCATGTTAGTCTCCTGTGGTTATAGACAGAGCAAGGCAGTTTTCTCTGCATCCCTTAACCCTAACAGTGCTGCCCCTCCAGTGACATTCCTTCAGACTCCCACAGGCCTTAGCACGCCATGTGCACAAAGGCTGCACCAGTGCTGTTTGGATGTGTAGATCTCTTACAATACAGGGAACATTACTGACTCCCGCCCACGCAATATTAGCGAATCCTCTGGGCATTGTAAAACCTGAAAACGACTGCACACACTGCAACACCCCAAGTTATGACTTCCTGACAGACCTATGCATACCCTTGAGGTTTGCTCTTGCTCTGTAACAGTCTCTCTCCACTCTGACTGAATCGTGGTTCATCCTGGTCCAGCACATGTATTATTGTCAGATTAATCTCCCAGATGTACATCACCAAACAAGATGCTCCCGTGGTTCTCCCCTGCCTAATGGGGAGTGGGACAGAGATCTTATTTTTAAATTTATTTACATTAATTTCACCCTAAAAGAATTTAGCAGAAGAATAAATCTGTTTTCAGTAGCGGGAAAGCATCACACTGTTGTTTGAAAAGAACATATTCATGAACACACAAATGGGTTCCAGCTTTGAAAGCCATCCTGCACCCAGACATCCAAGGCAGACACTATAATGAATCATTCACTTGCCCTGATGTATGCTCAGTTGCTCTTCTCTCGGCATGGCTTGGTACCCATCAATTTCTAATAAGATGCCTGCTGAACATAGAACTGTATTACAAATGTCACTGATTGAAAATGTCTGTGTAATGTATTCCATAGTCTCTGGGTTTATACAAACATTTGCTTCCTATACCAATCTCTATGGTAATAGAATTAACACTTCCCTGTCTGGTTTCAGCAGTGTTTACAGAACAACATAACTTTTACATGTGTGTGAGTATGCAAATATACGCATAGGTATTTCATCCTGTGTCATCCAAATTTATCAATTCTGTACACCATAATCAATGAGTAAATATGATGCAACTGCCATGATCCAGGAAACATAAAAAAATCCAGGCGCTGAAACATAAGAACTAATATTCCTTAATTTAAAAGATGCTTAAGAACAATTACAACTAGCTTCGGACCATATTTTCTTAGTACTTACACAATTAAAATTTGAGATGGATGAACATCACACGGAATGTAATGGATCTTTATCAATGTGATGGGGTTGAGAAACACCAGGGCTCTGAAGCACTGTGGTCCTCGGCCTCCTCCCCTCAAGTGAAGTCACAAAATAACAATAATGGCTGGGGTGAGCGCTGTGCCAAAAAACGGGGAGAGATGGAGGGTCCCCCCTCCTCATGAGAGAACCATAAACCTTGAATTTGAATGAGTCTGCCCCTCCCTCCCTGCTCTCCTGTATTCACTCAGATCTTTATGTTCCTTGAGCCCTAGGATATAGAATGATAAAATTCTGGGCAGTGAAATGAATTATGTGTGTGTCTCAGGGAGGGTTGACTTCCTGTGCTGGAGCCGCTTCAGATCACACAGGGTATGAAATAAATCTTTCTGGTTAACAGCTAGAGTTGCCTGAATATCGTGTTAGCATCTGGCCTCTCTCTAAGGCCCTAAACAGAGGGGGAGGCAGCTTCCACCAAGTGGCTGCAACAGTTCATTCCTCACAGCTGATGAGTGGTTGGGGGTGGGGTTCTGGGTAGAAGGGTATTGCTAACACACGTGGGTCGGTGTCTATAACCATAGCAACAACAGTCAAACCTGGCAGGAGAAAATAGAATACTAACCATCTCCTAGACTTTTACTAGCTGACCCAGAAAATATAACATATAATATTATAAGTAATAGACTTGCAAGAATCACCAATCTCAGGATGACAGCTTCAGACTACACATTCAAACCATCAAGTCCCATCCTTCTTAAATGATACGTCATTTTACCCACAAGAATCTGACCCATTCCCCCATTTTATACCTAGTTTCTCTGGGTCTCAAGCCACTAATGCTCCTCATATACCTGTTTCAAAGGCCATCTGTGATTTTCAGCTTTCAATCCTCAATACTCTGTGACTTGGTCATAATTGACCAATGAATGTCCAATACTTCATTCAATTCTTCTTTATTAAGTTATTTTATATATTTATATTACAAATGTTGCCCCCCTTCTTGTTCTCCACTCCCTGAGTTCTTCACCCCATCCACCTGTCCTGTTGTCTCTGAGAGGTTGCTCCTCCACCCACCCACACACATGCACACCCTCAGCTACCCACTAACTCCCACCTCACCCCCTAGCATCCCCCTTCCCTGGGGCCTCATGTCTTTACAGGATTCGGTGCATCCTCCCATCAAGGCCAGACAAGGCTGTCCTACACTCCATACATGCCTGGAGCCACAAACCAGCTTGTGTATGCTCTTTGGTAAGTGGCTCAGTCTCTGGGAACTCCCAGTGGTCTGGGGTAGTTGACACTGTTGGTCTTCCCATGGGGCTGCAATCCCCTTGGCTCCTTCAATCCTTCCCCTAACTCTTCTATAGGGGGATCTCCGACCTCAGTCCAATGGTTGGCTGTAAGTATCGGCATCTGTCTCAGTCAGCTGCTGGTAGAGCCTCTCAGAGGGCAAGCCATGCTAGGCTCTTGTCTACAAGCACAACACAGCATCAGGAATAGTGCCTGGGTTTGGTGCCTGCTCATGGGATAGATCCCAAGTTGGGTCGGTCACTGGATAGCCTTTCCTTCAGTGTTTGCTCCATTTTTGAATTGCAGAAATGGCAATAAATAAATAAATAAATAAATAAATAAATAAATAAATATTAAAGGTTCCTTTCATGGTTTTCAAAATCAGTTATCTTGCTCCCTGTCTTTTTAGAAGCTCAATAAAACAAATGACCAAGTGGCAGGAAAGATAGCTTAACAGCAAAGACCATGTTCTGCTTTAGCAGAGGAATGAAGCTCAGTTCTTAGTACCCAAGTTGGGTGGCTCACAAGTGCTGGTAACTCCAGCTTTGTTATCTGACACACTCTTCACACCTCCAAGGACTCATGCCCCTACGTGCACATACCCACTTTCAAACACATGCAGAGATGAATGATTAAAACAATAATAAGTGTTTTTTAAGATGGCTGATCAAAATTAGAAATGCTAATTTAAAGATAGACCACAGGCACAACTGTGTTTTTCTATGTGTAGAGTCCACTGGGGTATTTTTAGTTTACTTAACATCATGATTAATAAAAGCCTCTGTATTGGGCTAGAGAGATAGCTCAGTATTTAAAAGCAATTGCTGTTCTGGCAGAGGACCTGGGTTCAGATCCTGGAACCTACGAGGCAGCGCACAAATACATTCAACTACAGTTTCAGGGGATAAAGCGCCCTCTTCTGGCCTCTATGAACATATTTATGGCATGCATGCATACATACAAGCATAATATTAACATATGTAAATATATAAATTAGTAACTTTCCAAAACTACTTGCTGAATAATGATAATATTAAAATCATGTGTGCTAGGTAATTACTATATCCAATTATCTTAGCAAAGTCTCATTTGAAAATGATAAAGTTGAGGCTCAAAGAGATGAATGAATTTCCCAAAGTGTAATTGCTCCCTAATGAGTGGCAATGTTTGTCAATCTGAGGAACAAGCTAAACCACAACTGAGGGATTACCACAAGCACAGCTTTCAAAAACTAGACCTTTGTGGGAGAGGGGTGTTAAGATGAAAATGAGTGTCTTAAATCTTACCATGAAGAAAATGAGCTCATATGCAACGCAAACAATGAAATTCAGAATAGAACAACTTTTTCTCAGTGTACCTAAATATTCAAAAACATCCAAACTATGATGGCTGTGTCTGTTTGTGTGTATGTGTGTGTATGTTTGTGTGTGTATGTGTGAGTGTGTGTCAGATAGAGAAAGAGAGTGTGTGTGTGTGTTATTTGTGTGTGTGTGTGTGTATGTGTGAGTGTGTGTCAGATAAAGAGAGTGTGTGTGTGTGTTATTTGTGTGTGTGTGTGTGTGTGAGACTGAGAGAGAGAGAGAGAGGTTATCACTTTGAGCTGCCATTTTCCAAATTGTAAAAAAATAGAATCTGCCCATTCTAATTCAATTAGAGAACAGCATGCCACCCTACATTCCTTTTAAAAAAGGAGAAAGATAGAAATGGAAAAAATGGGCTTTAAAGAGAGTAGTTTCCACCCAGACAGTTCTAATCACTCACTTTCCTTGCTCAAGTCCCTGTGATAGCAAATACAGTTTCTTCAGCAGTCCAGGACCAATTAATGCCATACATCATGTGTGTCCCCAGCTGAGCATGCACATGTGCACATGTGTATGCACACATACACACACACATACACACACACACACACACACACACACACACACACCACTGAACAGCCTCCATGGTGTTCCTGCGTTGAAGGCTAAGCAGACCTGTAGTTAAAGCTCTGAGAGAAGAATCCATGCTGAGAATGACATTTCCAGTGCATATATTTTCCTTGTGTCACCAAAAGAGGAATTTTCAATGTTAGGCAAAGACAAAATGCACCTGGTCTGGTTACAGTAGAGGGGTGGTAGAACTGGAAGTCTGATTTTTGGACCTGTCTGAGGCAGACTAAAGCCTTGATTAGCAGAAGCTTATGGGAATTGTTATCAGTGAATACAGATTCTTTTGGAGTATTTCATGATGTCTTTTTGGACCTATGATGGTATAAATAAATGAGTGGTGATGAGGACAGAGCTGTGTGATCTAATCATGTCTCATGCCCCTGGGAGGCCAATGTGAGAAGACATTTTATGTTATGAAGGTCAGCAATAGCAATGTGTCAATCGTTCAGGATACTGACTGGATTTATAAGAACATATTCTTCCAGTGATGGGTGCCAACATTTTTAATTTTGTAAGCAAATGTCCCCAGGCAGTTGTTATACCTCTTACAGCCCATAGCTCTAGTCTTACTTACATATAATACAGAGGTCATCCAGACAATGGATGAAAAAGAAACCTACTATAGGAAGTTCATCCAGAAACTGAGAGTTTGTTTAGATGATGACATCTTTGCTCGTTTTATTTCTATGGAGGACTAATGCTATGGGTTCAGTGCTCTGTCTCACTGCCTGTGTTCTTCCTTCTCTAATAGTGCATCATAACAATCATGAGCACAGGCTGTAAAATGATGGCAAAAGTAATGCTCAGCACCTCTACCATTTTGGGTAAGGTAGACATCTCTTCAAACTGCAATACAATAGTATGAGACATTCTCTCTCTCTCTCTCTCTCTCTCTCTCTCTCTCTCTCTCTCTCTCTCTCTCTCTCTCTCTCTGTATGTGTGTAAATACAATGTCTCATTTTTATAAGCAAATTGAATATCATAGTATAACACTAACTTTATGAATGTTTTCTATCTATTTTAGACTTATATGACTGATGGTAGCAGTCATTAATACAACGTCTAATACTGGGTTATAACACTGAATGAAGGTGAAAACACATATTGCATTTCAGATAGATGACCACATGTGAAGCACTTCATACATATCTTGTACATTTACAGTGCTTGTCAACAGGAAGCTTAAGGTCATTCCAGTGACAGACCTTGTTAGTTAACTGTGGCTCAAGGAACATATTCTTCCAAGGCAGTGTCTTAGAAGATAAATGTTATTTCATAGTGTCTGTGGGTGAATAATTTGTAGCCTCTCAGGGTCTTCAAGAGAATGTAGTCACGGTAACAAATGGAACCATGTTCCTCTGTAGTAGCCAATATCAATGGAGGATTTGCCTGTTAAAAATATTTTCACGTTCAGAATGAGACAGGAGGCATCAGTTCTTTAATATGTGGACCTTTCTAAAGAGTTGATTAGATAATATCATAAGACAGCAGTCAGCTTTATTACAGCCTGTTCAAATCTGAATGCCAGGGACCTTGGAGTTTATCAGTAGATTATACACTAAAATGACCAAAATTCAAAAATTTTTAAAATTCAATAATTCATCAAATTAAAGACTCGCTCAATCTATCCTTGAAAATCAGTGTCCATTTTCCTAATTGCTTCTAAGAGGCATAGAAATCAGACTGAAAATGAAGCATGTTAAACATAGTCACAGAGGATGCTACAAGAAGCTCATAGAGTGGGTAAATGATTATGTAGTTTCTTACAAAAGTTTCTCCTCTGCTGAGTGTAACAAGTTAAAACAATCAATAAATACCTGCACACACTGAGCAGTCGTTTAAGATTACAGAATGTTGAAGAAGAGGAGCTTTATCCCACAGCATCAATCTACTTAGGCAGCTGCTCGTCTTTGAAAAAGTACCCAGCCACTTGGTTCCTGCTTTGGTACTTGACTCTGTATACGAACAGCAAGATCTAGTGAAAGACAGACTTTTGGTAAGGAGGTAACTTAGGCAAGTAACACAAGACTGCTGAATCCAATTTAATCTCTTGTAAACTTGCTTTAACTGCTCCATTGGCTATCCCATGGCCCACAGAAGACTGTGCCATGTAAGTTATAATAACATACCACGTGTCTTTTAGAAAGGAGTAAGATTTGATCTTCAATACACTGAGTCAAATCAACAGGACAGGTGGAATTCATCAGACCCTGATCAACATTGATTATGTTCCTATTCCAATATAAAGTATCGAATATGAAAACAGGTAGGCAGACACCCATTAGATACGAATTGTACTTTCACATAGTTTGCAAGGACATGAAAGAATTTTTTAAAAAATCTGAGCTTTTCTACTTCTGTGACCAGAACATTCCAAAATTAGACAGAACTACCATTGAGTTCTCAAGGATAGCTAAATTGTCCATTAAAAACTCATTAAGATGATATATAGTGAATACTTCATAGATTTTTCTAATAGAATGAACTTTCATAAATTATAAATCCTAAGAAACATGTATTGGCTCCAAACGACTACATATTTAAATAGTTCAAGGAAACAATGTCTGATTGTTTCGGCACCATGTGCTGTATTTCCAAAGGAAAGGTAATATTTATACTGAATGTCCTTCTGCTAGCTTGTCACTAAGCTATCTCTTGGCTGCCTTAGCTCTATAGGGTTCTTCTCAGGGCTCATTCTTCCCAGAAAGGCTACAAATGTTTCTACCCCTTCTCCACTCAGGATTAAGCCTGCTAAACACATCACCAATGCTGATGATGCTGATGAAGGTGCTCGTGTGGAAGACAGTTCACGTTACATAGCACTGTGTTGAGTGCTTTGCCTCTGTGCTAATCACTAACCCTACAGGCGTGTGTGTGTGTGTGTGTGTGTGTGTGTGTGTGTGTGTGTGTGAAAGCAGATAGTGTTATTTCCACTGTTTTACTCTACAAGTGGAGATGGAGGTACACATGGCACTACTCATGATTTCCTGCCTGCAGAAAGCAAAAATACCACTCCTGAAAACTGGGCAGTTTCACTACAGTGTGCAGAGTCTTGCCTCATTTGCTTTACATACTCATTGCATAGGAAAGCCCCTGGCTAACATTGTCTCAATCCCAAAGTTCAAAAGTGTGTGATAAATGAGTTGAAATGATGCATTATAATGATAACGGCTTAAAATATGAATAAAACTTATTCTCTTACTATTATAACTGAAGGAAAAAAGATCACATGCTGCTTAATGACATTTTCCCAGCCTAAAAGTATCAGCTGTGCTGAGACATAAATATATTTCTGCTTTACATTTTAACACACTTATCAAAACTTAGAGAAAATCTGCACTAATTGTCCCCCAAATCCTGTAACTTTTCATAGATTTTTAAATTCCATTTTAGTGACTGTCTTGTGATATATGCATATGGGGTTACTGTGCCACAGTTTTGATATGCAAATATAAGGGCAGCTGCCAACTCTCTTTTCAGAATGCAGATCCTATAGATCAGACAAACTCAGGTTACAAGTTCTTTGTAGTTTGGTGGCAAGTGTCTTTACCAAACTGAGGCATCTCATGGACCCAACATTTTGTGTCTAAATAGCATTTTTGAAAGTGCAAAATATAGTCTAATGAGTAAAAAGATAGAAAAACACTACCGTAGAAAGGATGAACCCTGATATCCAAGAACATAGAATCTCAGAAGAAGAAGAAAAGGGGTTAGTGTGGAAAAGAATTAGTAAGCACAGCGACCCTCTTCTAGCCCCAGACTAGCCCCATGGGGAAGTAACTTAGCATGCCTGAATATCTTCCCAGAAAAAAAAATGGTGTCTTAGCAAAGAAGAGAAACCCACAATACTATAAATATCCAAAGCCAATATTCTGGCACATACACAATTAATATTATAAAGATAATGCCATGTGGAAATGTCTAAATGTGTGTTGGTTTGGAAAAACAGTTATCAGGTAAATATTAAGTAAACAAATACTTTGTTGAGGGGAGTCCCTAATTAAAAAATAAAAGATGACTTCATCATGGAGCAATAAGCTCCTAGGACACTGTGCTATGAAATGGTAGTGTGTGGGATTTATCACATGCAATCGTCCTTCTCATACAGCTGCTATGTGTAGCCTTACCCACGAACACTAGAAACAATGTCGTTTTGCGTCTCACGGGAGTGCTTGCTTGAAGGAATCTGGCTGCCTGGAATAACAAGAATGTCTCTCTGCTTTCTTCTACAGAGCGAAACTCTCAGATGGCAAAGGGGAATAATGGAGGCAAGCTCGTACCAGGAGGGCAGGGGCACATGTGTCTCTGAAATATGAATTTCATTGAAAAGACTATTTATCCCTCTCTCTCACTAAGCACCGCCGCTAACTCATTTCTAAGACCTCTTTGCTGCAAATGTTTGTCATGGATGCACCCGTATGACCAGCTTGCTTTCACAGGAGAAAGACTGGAAAGAGAAAGCTATTGGATTCTTTTATAAAAGACAGGGACAACAAATTACAATACCAAAAGAGTCATACATACATAAAATCCACTGGTGACACTGTTTAGAATTCGATTCTCATAAAAGAGTTCAAACAACTCGAACCCACATAAAGAAATAAACCCCATTCTTTCTGCCAAGGTAAAAAGAAATAGAGAGGTCAGCGGAGGATTAAAAGGTAAGATGTTTTCCAAATCACAGGGAAGTGACATATTAAATTATGAAAGAAAATAACAGGTCGCAATTTCTAGACAGCTATAATCTTAAAATATAATAAAACATTAGAAGAAAATATATTGTTGTTATGAAAAACTCTGGTGATATGTCCAATGAATTTGCAGAGATCAGACAAAAGGGTTTTTTGTTTTTAAGTGCCTACCCTCATTAGTCAAAGTACAGTAGCAACAGACAGCTAAGCCTCTTCTTCTGCCTGCCTCTCTGCAAAGGTTGGGGAGGGAGAACCAGTCTGGCGGCAGGTACAGGCAGAGAGCAAGGATCAGTGGGCAAGCCCTCTACCTGTGAGCACATATCATTCGCCTCCACATACCTGCCTCAAAAACTAATGTAGACAATGACTGTGGAATCCACAAGACACCAACCTCTATCTCCACATGCATGTATGCGCCTGTGTGTGTGTATGTGTGTATGTGTGTGTGTGTGTGTGTGAGTGTGTGTGTATGTGAGTGTGTGTGTATTTGAGTGTGTGTGTTTGTGTGTTTGTGTGTATATGTTTGTGTGTGTGTATGTTTGTGTGTATGTATGTGTGTGTGTGTATGGTACATGCACATATCTTAATATACATGTGAATATATACATGAACACATACACACATACCACACATGAAAACACAACATATTTTCACCTCCCAAAAAAAATGTGTGTGTTTTAACCACAAAACAACATCTGAGGAAATAAAAATATTTAGTTTAATCCGACTTAGACTTTATGTTGCACATACACACATATGGAAATATTCTATGATACCATAAACATGCACAACTTTTGTTTTCATAAAATCATTAGAAGTAGATTTAGTTTTAAAATGGGGACCTCTCTTAGAGGAAAATAAATATGAAGGGAAGACTGTGCAGCTCATTAATAGAGTCCATTCTGGGAGAACAAGGCTTGATACCCAGCCCAGAAAAAGTCAAATTATACTTATTTAAAAACGAAATTAGGTAAACTATGAAGGGGAGCATGTGAGATCAGAAGCTGACTTCATTAAGTCCCCTCAATCATTTCATCCACGTTTACTTTACAGCAGCTAGGAAAGTGCAGCACATGCACACACATAAATAAGGCCCAGTGCCTGGCCAAGAAACACTGAGAGGAGCCAACTGACATCAGTCAATCACCAACACAGGCTCTTATCCACAAGTCTGTGAGTCAACCTGATCTAGGGAATCTCTCAACCCAGGCTCCTTCAGCTTACACTGAGCTGTGTAAAGTTGACAGCTGAACTGAAGCTAGCTCATAGTGGCAGTGTGTGTGTGTGTGTGTGTGTGTGTGTGTGTGTACACGCGCACATGCACATAGAAAAGTATACACAAAAGCTAGTTAGTTAATGAATGCTATCCCTAGGGAATCAAGTTTTGTTTAAAAGCATGTTTCTGAATGACTTATCATTAATCATTTGAATTTTCCTTGTGTGCTTTTACATTTTTGAAATAAAGAAGATCAGCTTGGTATTTTCAAATGGAAAACAATATTTTATAGGAGAAAAAGAGAGCTAGTATTCATAGTTATTATTTTATTCTTTTGTTTATTCTCTCAAATGCAATTGAAATGATAATTTGTTTTTTTCCAAAATGCACAGGTATACAATTTTAGGCCCTGAAACTAATTTATTTTCCAATTCAAAGAAAAAGCTTAGACAAGGAGAAAAGATAAACAAAGTTATTTTTTACCATTAAATAAATAGAAAACTAGTAGGAGTTGCCTGTCAGAACACAGAATTTTCTAGAAATGACTGCCTTGATGATTACCTTGATTTAAGTTCGCTGATTTTCACTTTTTGGTATTGGGTATAGGGTTAAAATCCTCTATTTTCATATTGACATTTAAAATGAAAACATGCACACGAACACCATAAAGAACGCGGATACAGAATTGTTCCTAGCCAGGAGAACTGCAGGAACAAACACTGAGAAGAGACTGAGGGAAAGGAGGTCCGGTGACTGAATCAACTTGGGACATATCTCAAGGAGAGGCTCCAAGGCCTGACACTATTACTTATAAATATGGTGTGCTTACAGACAGGAGTCCATCATGACTGCCCTCTGAGAGGCCCAAAGAGCAGCTGACTGAGACAGATGCAGATACTTACACCCAAAAAATTGACTGAAGTCGGAGACCCCATGGCTGAATTAGGGAAAGGCTGGAAGAAACTGAGGAGGAGGGTGACCCCTTAGGAAGACCAGCATTCTCAACTAACCTGGACTCCTGAAATCTCTCAGATATTGAGGTGCCAACTAGGCAGCATACACTAGCTGGCCAAGGCCCCCTGATATATATATATATATGGCAGAGGACTGACTAGTTTGGCCTCAGTGAGAGAAGAGTACCCAATCCTTGAGAGACTTGAGGACCCAGGGTGAGGAGGCCTGGTGTTTCGGGGTGGGGTGAATGGTGAATCCTCTTGGAGATGGGGGGAGAGGGAGAAAGAATGGGATGAGGAACTGTGGAAGGATGGACTGGGAATAAAAAAATCAAAATTAACATACATGTTATATTAAGCAAAACTAGCTTGTAATAGGACCTCTAGTATCTAAAAACTCGACATGCCACACTTCCAATAATTTACTTTGCCTCTTTCATATCTTCTCTCTTTTATTTCTAAAATTTTACGGGCTGCATAGATATAATAAAAATATCCCTAGACCATTAATGTAGCCCATATTTCAAATCCAAAAGCAAAATGGAAGTGCTTTTCTGTGCAAAGACAAGGCTGGAACTCTTGGCTCTTTCAGCAGAACTTACTTCTCCCAATATGGTCAGGAAGCAGGATGCCTGCGGTTGTGGGTACTTGCGAGGCAGTCTTTAAAATTCTCCTTTCTCCAGTCCAGTAGATTCTAAAATGCACTCTGGTACACAGAAGGACTGCCCAGCCTTACTATCCCATGTAACAAGTCAAGAGAGACAAGCTTGTCCTTTCTTTTTTCATTATGATTTTTTTCACCAAACAACTTTACTTCTTGAGTTGCCAACATGGCAGCATGAACTTGAGAGGACCCAAAAGTGAGGTGAATTAAAGGTCAATATGCAGTAGGTGACTTTATTCAGAGCATCAGACAATTTATACTGTGAGGGTTAAGCAGAATCACCTGAATAAAGTATTTAATCACACATGGCAAGGACACGTTTATCCACAGAGGCATCTAAACAAGTGATAGCCAGTTGTAATGAATAATCTAAACTGAACTCAGTCCAATCTGCTTCTCCTGGAAGGAGCACAAAAGCATATGCCAAGAGTCACCAATGTTCTGGAGGAACAGAGATGACAGAACTCTTGTTCACCTGGAGTTTTTTCACAGTCTAAGAAATCCCCTCTTCGCTTCTGACACACTACTATCTTTTATTTTAAAAAATTTCACATGCAGGTCCAATGTATTCTTATTACCCTGCTCCATCCAACCTTTCCTGTCCCTTCATCATTCCCCTCTCAAATTCCTGTCCTTTTCTTCTATAATGATTAATGGGACACATACACATATATAAAGTACAGAGTCCAGCTAATGTTGCTTACATGTACTGGGGTATAGAATAGACCTCTTGGATGAACAACCTATAAGGAGTCCTATTCCTGAAAAACAACAACAACAAAACAAAACAAAGAAACAAAAAAACAAAGCAGAACAAACAAACAAGCAAAAACCCTAACTCTTCCTGTGTTCTGGGCTCCTCAACTACAGTGGAGACTTGTAAGCCCTTTCCCTATATAAGTTGTAATGTTGATTGCTGTGGTCTTACTCATGTGCTGTGTTGGCAATGCCACTGTTGGGAGTACATGGATACATAATCAATCCCTTGTCTCCAGAAGACATGATTTCAAGCCTTCTTGCTATCCCTCTGGCTATAGTAATCTTCCCACTCCCCTTTCTTTGAGGAGTGTTCTCTGAGCCTTAGATGCAGAAGCTGTGTAAGAGAAGCACTAACATGTAGGAATAGGCCCTCCAAGGCACTTACTCTCTGCATGTTTGTGGTTTTCTGCAGCAGCCTCCAGTCTACTGAAGTAAAGACCATTTTCAAAGAGAGGTGAGAGCTAGACTTATCAAGAAAGCCCGTGGGTATGGCTGCCGGCTCAGCATGGCTCTGCATAGTCTGCTCTGCTTCTGTATAAAAGCGATGAGTAAGACTTCCATCCACTGCTGGATTTTTCTCAACATGAAAAATTCTCATTTTGAATGAAGCAGGATATCTACATTCTATATTGTTCTTCAAACGAGTTGAATTAAATGCCACAACATACCAAAGCTAGTCACTCCAGAAATGAATAAGGATTTGGAGAGTAAATAAAAGGTGGACTTAAGAAAAAAAAAACCCAAATAGTAGCTGAATATATTCAATATTCAGATATGCTGAGCGTTCAGTATATTCAATTCAAATAATATCAGACATCTGAAGCATGGCAAGAAGATGTCAGACAAGACATGATCTAAGTGACAGCACCCAAGGTAATCAAACAGGAGTGACTGAAAGGTAACTAAGCTATAATGGATGTGGCACAGCTTGGAAAGCAAAGGCTCAGAAGTTCAATCTCTCTTATTAGAAATTGTATTCAACTGTCTCTTAAAGATTTATTAAAACTTTTTCATACAATGTACTTTGATCTTATTTCCCTTACCCTACCTCCTCCCAGATCCCCCTCGTTCCCTACCCAATCAGTACCATGTTCTTTCTTTCTCTCAAAAACATAAGAAGAAAAAACCCAAAAATTAAAAATAAAACAAATTTTAAAATTAATAAGACAAATAGTTACAAAACAAACAAAACAAAAATTACACACACACACACACACACACACACACACTTGCTACTCCCGGGCAATCAGGCCTGTTTTGCAGTGTGCTTGACAGACACACTGGCACTCCATTGAAGAAAACTAATTTTCCCTCTCCTAAAAGGAATCAGCTGCAAATAGCTTCTTGGATAGCAGTGAGATTTTGTGTTCTCCATGCTGGGGATTTGTCTGGTTTGAACCTGTCCAGGTCTTCTATGTCCAGCCCCAGTGTCGATGAGTTCACTATTGAGGAGGCAGATGACTCAGAGAATAGCATCTTTTAGATTTTTAAATGGACGTAACTCATGATTAACTTGTGTGCCTGAGATGGGAAAGCTCTGTAAGAAGTAATAAAGGCTATAAGTTAAAGACAGAAACAAAATGCATGGTAGAAGTTTTCAAGTAGTTGATATTTATTCAGGGATGTATTTTGAACTTCTCTCAGAGGCATCTCTAAACCACAGATATGAGATTGGGCAGGAAATAAAATAAATTATGATGGAGAATGGAAAATCTAATTAGATTAAGGACATGATAATGTGATAAGAGAGGCTAAGAAGCACTCTAAGATCAGCCTCAGGCTGCTCCGTAAAGGGAGTATCTAAGCTAGGGTAGCTGGAGACAGTACAAATGGCCGTTTCTTGAGGCAGAGCACAAGCCTTAAACTGTAGGTCCCCAAGTTTGGTTCCTAGATCAGCACCACCAGTTCCACCTGGAACTTGTTAGATAAGTAGATTCATAGGTTCCACCCCTTAGCAACAGAATAATACATTAGGGACTAGGAAGAAGGTAATTTTATATTCTTTCTGGATGATTGACATGCAGGTTGAAATTTGAGCATCACCCTAATAAATAAAGGAATCTGGGTAAAAGCAACATTCTTCAAACACTGACAACTTGCAAATGGATTGGTACTGACTTTACAGCATCAGATCAAGGAAAAGAAGCCAAAGCAAAGCCCAGTGAAGCCACGTGGATGCTTTCTGATCTGCAGAGATGATTTTCCAGGTTGTATAGATTAAGGGTCAAGTGCAACCTTCAAGAGTAACACAGATGAAACCTAAACTTGAGACCAGGGTGCTGGTGACCGTAAAATACAACCTTGACGGGCATTTTAGCCAAGTTTCTGTTAGTGCAAAGAATACCTGACACAATCTGCCTTTGAAGGGAAAAACAGATGAGTTTAAGTTCACGTGTTGATTTTGGTCCACGGTTGTCTGCTCACTGCTGTTAGACCTGGGTGTGGGGTGGGTTGCATAGCATGTAAGGAGCAAATGGTAGAATACAATATTTCACTTTATGATGAGGAAGTAGACAGGAAAGAAAGGAAGAAACCAGGGTCCCTTGATCCCCTTCGAACATGAGTCATGACTCTAAAGGTGCCCACCAAGCCCTGCTTCTCAAGGTTTCTACAATCCCTTAGTGATGACATGGTCTGAGGACAGCTTTGAACATGTGAACCTTTGGAGAAGTGTTTCCCAAACTGTTGGTCATGCCCCACTTAGGGTTCAAATGACCCACATATGGCGGTCAAATATCAAATATACTGAATAGCAAACATTTACATTACAGTTCATAACGGTAGCAAAATTACAATTGTAAAGTAGCCACAAAAATAATTTTATGGTTAGGGGGTCACCACAGCATGAGAAACTGTCTTAAAGGGTTGCAGTGTTAGGAAGTCTGAGAACCTCTGCTTTGAAGGATAGCATCCAAACCACAGCAGTGAGTCTGATGCCACAGGAGTATCACAGAAAGAGCTATCTCAGTCTTAGCATCGTTGTTTTAATCTGACTTTTTTTTATTGAAATGTTTAAGAGTATGGAAACTGCATATGTTATTCACTACACAATACATTATCATAGAATGAATGCTTTGGATAATTGCCAGCCATTGGTCTTCCTGCTCAGAGAGCAGAGGTTGACATGGAGTAAATGGCCATGAGTTCAATGGCCTCACCCTTCATGATGTAGTACAGTGCATCTGGAATGTTTCCGTAGGACTCACAGAGTTGGATGTTACCAGACACTTGAAAGTGAGAAGAAAGACAAGAATGTGATCAATGTGATCGGTGTTCTTGCTGAGGTTATATGGCTTGAAGAGACAAGCTATATACATCTAGCCAGACACTGACTGACTCCCAGGTCACCATCTTTCTCCTGGGTCACACTGCATGCCAGAAAAATAAAAGCTTCAGCCGGAGAACCAGTAGGACTTAAAGGATTCAATGGGGAGAAAGAAACACAAAATGCCAGGTCACTCTAGAACCCTTAGTTCTAAGTAAATAAACATGGCGCCCACCATGGAGCATTGGCATAGACACAAGAGGGAGTGGCCTGGGCTGCTGAGCCTTCAAAGCCTCGGGAAGACCAAGACTATTCTCCTTATTGGCATCTTCGTGTGGCCCGAATCCATATCTAAAACAAAACAAATATTTTACACATATAATAAAACAGCCTGCTTGAATTTCGTGGAAAGGATAAGAGTGTCTCAGCTGACAGTGGTGATTAATTCTAATAAGAGCTTGCTTTAGAAGGTTTCTGGCAGGCATTGTGAGCTGACAGCTCACCGAAGAGAAGCACTGCATTGTTTACAGCAGCAAATGTGGGAACAATAATAATGTTGCACCATCGTTTCTCCCTCCTCTGGATATGCTTAAGAAGGATGTTTGAAGAACATTAAAGGCCGTGTCCATATCTTGAAATTTTTATGGAGGGAATATAAATGCAGTGACAGACCCATAAAATTTCTTCCTTTATAATCTATTTTGTTTGGAAGCTATTGGAAATCTGGCATCAGAGATGCAATAAAGCAATTTCAATTGTGCCTATTCTCTCTGAAAATCAATTGCTTCATTTCTTGCGGGTTTTATTTTTTTCAAGTATTTACATAATATCTCATATTGTTGAGAAAAAGAACGAATTTAATAAAAAACCTTTAAGTGAACATAGGAACAAATGGGTTTCATTCTAGCATGCATATATATATATGTATATGCATATATATATATGTTATCATATTTTATACTGATTCATTCTCCTCCCTCAATACTTTCCTGCATCCCTGCACACCTGCACCTCTGCACCCCGTAGCTGTAAACCCCTTCCTTTTCTGTACCTCATGACCCCCCTTTCTGTAATGGCATGTGTATCATGTACCCCTTTCTTTTACCCTCTTTCTTAGTAAATTTTAGTAAAATTATAGTAATTTTTGGTTATTTCATTTATTTACATTTCAAATGTTATCTCCCTTCCCGGTTTCCCCTTTGTAAACTCACCTCACATTCCCATCCCCCCTGCTTCTATGAGGGTGCTCCGCCACCCACCCACTCCCACCTCAGTGCCCCAGAATCCTCCTACACTGGGGCATTGAGCCTCCACAAGACCAGGGGCCTCCTCTCCCACTGATTCCAGATAGGCTTTCCTCTGCTACATTTGCAGCTGGAGCCATGGGTCCCTCCATGTGTACTACTTGGTTGGTGGTTTAGTCCCTGGGAGCTCTGGGGGGTCTGGTTGGTTCATATTGTTGTTCTTTCTATGGGGTTGTAAATCCCTTCAGCTCCTTCAGTCTAACTTCTCACTACTTTAGAAGCCCCACCTTTGCCCAACTCCCTATGAAACAGACAATGTCAGTAGAGCTTCATGCTATTTATTCTGTAGTTACTTGCTGTAAAAAGCTACAGAATGCCAGCCTGCATTTCAGAGAAGAATGGTAAGGAAGACTATTTCCTCCATCTGCTTGTTGGCTCTCTACAGAGACAAGGTGGGCAAATGAAAGCAAAGAAATGAGTCATGAGACTGCATCGAAGCAGAGGGTACATGACGGCAGTGTTTTTGTGTGAGCTTGAGAAAACAGACTGCAAGAGACCTACACACCTGATGATCAGGCTGAGGTTTTATACACACCAGCATCACCCGCAGCCTGGACTGGGCAGCCTGAATATAATGTCCCCTCCCCGGCTCTTTTTCCATCTCCTTTTGAACTGTAAATACACACAGAGAATCAATTATTTCTTGAGAAGTCAGAACAGTAGTGATAACTCCTGGCATGATTGTGAGTCTGACATTTTGGATCTTTTCTTTTTCTTTTCTGAATGTTTGCTCCTCTGCATCTAGAATATGGTCAACTTACTATTATCATTTCTTGTTTTTTATTTTCATTTATTTATTTTAAAAATTATTTTCTTTATTTACATTCCAGTCATTGACCCCCCTTTCCTGCCCCCCTCCCACAGTTCCTCATCCTATTCCTCTTCCCGTACCTCCAAGGAGGTGTTCTTCCCTACCACCGGCCCTCCCCCTTTCTTGGGACCTCAAGTCTTTTGATGATCTCCCACTAAGCGCATCTTCTCCCACTAAGGCCAGTCCTCTGCTACATGTGTGCCAGGGGCTGTGGATGCTCCTGGTTGGTGATTCAATCTCTGGGTTAGTCGAGACTGCTGGTCTTCCTGTGAGGTCACCCACTCCTTCAGCTTCTTCCATCCTCCCCCTAATTCAGCCAAAGGTGTCCCCACCTTCAGTCCAATGGTTGGGTGTAAGTATTTGCCTCTGTCTCAGCCAGCTGCTGATAGGGCCTCTCATAGGACAGCCATGCTCGGCTCCTGTCTATAAGCACATCATAGCATCATAAGTAGTGTCAGGCCTTGGTGTCCCCCTTGAGATGGATCCCAAGTTGGGTCAGTCATTGGACTGCCTTTGCTTCAGGCTCTTCTCCATTTTTCTCCCTGTAGTTCTTTTAGACAGGAACAATTCTGGGTCAGAAGTTTTGATTTATGGGTTAGTAACCCAGTCCTTCCACTTGAGGTCCTGTCTATCTACTGGAGGTAGCAGACTCTTTGAGTTCCCTCTTGCCAATGTTGAGCATTTTGGCTAAGGTCGCCCCTAAGGGTCACCCCACCTCCCACCTCTGAGGCTGATTATTTCCATTCATTCTCTTGGACCTCTGGGTTTCTCTCTTGTTTCTTGACCTCATGCTTGATCCTGTTCCCCTTTCTCCTCCCCCTCTCCTCTCCCAGATCCCTGCCTCCTATGATTATTTTCTTCTGCTTTCTAAGTAGGATGGAAACATGCATTCATGGGCCTTTCTGCTTGTTACACTTCTTATGATCTTTAGCTTGTATCCTATGTATTTTATACTTTTCTCATTAATATTCACTTATCAGTGAGTATATTCCCTACATGTCTTTTTGGGTTTGAGTTACCTCACTCAGAATATTTTCTAGTTCCATCTATTTGCCTGCAAAATTCATGATGTCAACCTCATACCAATCAGAATGGCGAAGATTAAAAATTCAAGTGACAACACATATTGGTGAGGTTGTGGAGAAAGAGGAACACTTCTCCATTTCCTTTGGAATTGCAAACTGGTACAACCACTCTGGAAATCAATCTGGCAGTTCCTCAGAAAATTGGAAATAGCTTGGCCCGAAGACCCAGCTATACCACTCTTGGGCATATTTCCAAAAGATGCCCTGCCATACCCAAGGGGCATGTGCTCTGCTATGTTCATTTCTTGTTGAAAACTAAAATTACTCATATATTTTAGACATCCTAATGCCCTGGATAAAGAAACTGTTCATTCTAACTTCCAAAGTAGGAGACATTTGCTAAGTTGCATGCCACCAGATTTATTATTAGATAATTTAAATATGTTACACAATACCTTTTGTGTTTGAAATAGTGAAGAGCAATGTTTTTCAGATTTCTTTAAAATTAACTTTACAAGGTTTAATATCCATACATTTTATTGATACAAACTAGAAACTTGGAATTGGATACATCAACTATGGGGAGTAATTTTTATTACTTCCTTGAAATCCTTTTTCACATCCCTAGAAAAGCAAATCACTATAGTATAGGCCTGATCACATTATAGTTTCAATGATGGTTTAAATGGAATCTGCAGAGTATTTCAGGATAACTCATACTGTTTTGAGACACAGATTCTTCATTCCTTGTGTGTTAAGAGCTTTTACTTCCTTGAAAATATTTATATAATATTACATCTTTACCCAAGATGGAAAGAAGTCATAAAAAGTCAGTGTAAAGTAGTAGAAGTCTTCAATTCAGAGGTAATTAATTTTTAGACAAGGCGTAACTATGTATCCCAGGCTGGCCTAGAACTCTTTACACAGACCAGGCTAGCTGTGAACCCACTAAGATTCTTCTACTTCTGCCTGCTCAGCAATAGATCAAAAGTATGCACCATCACATTTAGCAAAGCCACTTTTCATACAGTTTCGATATCAAGCAATGAACAAATTTAGCACACGCATGGGCAATGCATGAACTAAATAGACATTGGTTGATCAGATACTACACGTTAGGTTCTAGGACTAAAGCAGAAAGAAAATGAAAAGAGATTCTCCCTTCCCTGAGGTATTCCTATTTTAGCAGAGTAGGAAAGAAATAAACAGCCTGATCCAATATTCTATGGTCATTAAGAACGTTTGGTAGAGGAAAACAGATCTTCAGAGAAAAGGAACACTTAACTCACTGATGGTTCAGTAAAAGTAAGCTCAAGTACAGTGGGGCCAGCAATATAGTTCAAGGACTTACTCTGAAACCTGGCAACATGTGTTGGCTCCCGGAACCCATGTAAAGGGTAAAGGAGAGAAGCAACTCCACAGAGCTGTTCTCAGACCTTCAGACAGGTATTGTGGCACATGTGCCCCCACACACAATTAATTAAAAATCTAAAGATAAAGATGGCCGATCAAACACTATTTGACTCTTTTGTGTTCTATCACCTGTCAGTAAACAACACAGCCAGTTCTTTCCGATTTAGTGTGAAATGCCTCTGGCTTAAAGAGCAAATTCTTTTACGGAACACTGAAACCCTTGGAGTTGCCAACTCCCTCATAAAGTAAGTCAGCATTTATTGTAGGTATGAGAATGACATTTCAACAGACAAAACACTAAGTATTTATTCAAGCTCCTACCAGGTAACTCATTTTACCTGTGTAATTTTGCAGAAGAAATCTCTCAGAATCAGAAACTCTAAAACCTGGAGAAGCAAAATTTAATTGCCATTTAGCAAAACCCAAAAACAAAATAGTAGCTGGATATTAAGTAGATATTTCCATATAACAAATGTCCCTCTGGAGTCACACACAATACAGGATATGAAAGCAAGCCAAAGATTATAATAAATTCAATACAAATCCCAGTTACTGCCATTTTTGTCTATGTTGGGTTTTTTTTTTTTATTATAATCAAAGATTCAGGAAATAGGATGCATTTTCCTCTAGTGAACGATTGCATCTTTAATCTTAGAGGACAATATGAACAAGGCAAGGAATCCCCAGTAGAGACTATCTTTCATCTCAGAGGGTAAAGAGAGCAGTTGTTTGGAGAAATCCCAGTGCAACTGATATGCGGGAAAGAAGTCGTGTGGTCTATACCTTTTTGCTTGGCTTTGTACAATACAACCAAATGATAAGGAACTTTGCTTCCTGACATTTTGCTACTGATCACAGAATACACTGACAACTGACTCTTTTATGGAAAGAGAAGTTGCTAGAAAACGACTCTAAGTACTCTGAGTTAACAACCACAAGTGCTATTGATTCAACCTGCCTAATTCTCTTGCTTCAATGGTCATTTTCTCTGTACACATGGGAACATCCAGTGTATGGGAGCCTTAAGGACAAAACTGAAGGACTGTCTTAAGGTGTATCTTATTGTAACTGATTTCACAATCCCATCAGTTTACTCATTGTAGCTAAGTGGCATCTCCATAGGTTTTAAGGAATCGTCCTTAGCCAACACATAGTCCCTTGATTCTTGTCATTTAAGCACTGAATCCTAAACCCATTCTTGGTCATTTGAACTCCATTATGAAAGTTGCAGGTAGAGTACATCTAAACATATCAACAATTAAATTTATCAAAATTTGTAAATTTCTTTTCTGGTCTTATTATTCTGAGAAATTCCATTGGCTACCGAGCATATGCATGTGTGTGTGTGTGTGTGTGTGTGTGTGTGTGTGTAGCATAAACTCAGAGTTTGAAAGAGAATCTGGTTATGATTTCTCTCAATCCAAACCCTCTATTATTCCTCAACACACACACCCCAAAGAGGTTTGAATAGATTTTAGAAGTTCAAGTGATTGAATGAATGAAAAATTATGCCATGAACCTAGAAAGAAGTCATTATTTATCTGTAAGTTCTCTATGAATCAATCTATTAATTAAATACAATTTCATTTTAAATTCCACTAGAATCATTTAGAAACTTAATCTTTAATTTTTCTACAGAACAAAGAATTTTTTTACATATCAATTCATAGTTAACTATAAGCATTTGAGTTAGAAAATAAGATAAAAAATGCTACTGGGTAAGCTGATACATTCAGACACAGAAATATGTATAGTATATGTACAAACACATAAAAGCTTTGAAAGAAAGCTAGTAGAACTTATAAATATAGTTTCAAGAAATCACAATAAATATATTTAAGTACAATTCAAACACACATGTACACATGCATACAGACACACACACACACACACACACACATAATACACACACAAGCACACATGCACACACCAAAATTAGTACCATCAGATTAGTTTATAAAAATATTATGGTATTCTTTTCTTTTAAAATATACCTGAAATGTTGTCCAATAAAATTAAAACAACAAAGTATGTTCCTACAAATAGCACAATGTTAATACAGGACTACACTTCTGAAGCAGATACTGAATACATTTTTCATCTAAATATATCCCTAAGCTAGCTGGAATATTACCAATAATTACTGTTGATTTAGCAAGTGGAAGCCTGACTACCAACATTAGGCTGCAAAGAACAGAACTAGACTGAGAGCTGCCATTGGTTCCCAAGGATGACCCAACCTTTTAAATTTTTGGCCTTACATTTGTAGGAATGAGTATCTATAGAATTACTATGCTTTCTTACTTCCAGGCAGTATTCAACAAACCTGGTGAGATCCTTTCTGTCCTAACCTGTTAGATGATTTTTTTTTGTTGTTAAAGGTCTTCTGAGCAAGTTTGAGGTGGGTAGAGATAAATAATGGTGTCAGTAGGTTTGTTATTGAGGTTAGATTTAACTGATGGATTTTTCAGTTAGCAATGGTCTTATTGGGATTTAACTGCTTTATCAAAATGATCATAGTATAACAGGATAAACATCCTCAAACACAGTAAGAACAAAAGCCAGTGGAATATAGCAACACAGTGCTATGCCCAATCTGTCTCTGAAGAGGAGACAGCATTATAGGAAAGCTTTTCGCAAAACCGTTCTCTATAGACAATAGAGTGAGTAAAGGTTCTGTGGAGGATTGGTGCTCCAGGCTGTTGAAGGTTTGGCATCAGCACCTTTTTGGACAGGGATAGCATGAGGACAAGTTGTAGTGTCTCCCAGTTTCAATGGCGGATCCATCAGGATTCACCACTGGAGGATTTAGATTTAATAAGGCTTACAAAATTCGCATTTTTGTTGTTGCACCCAGCAATTGAGTTACCATTGTTTCTGAACTAAGTCTGTGTGGCGGTTTCCTTCATGCAGTGTGGTTCGACTGGATTCAAGAGAGAAAGGTATGGTGGCAAAGCGTGGGCTTGCCAAATGTGCACTGCCAAGGCCGTGAGGGATTTGAAGCACAGGGTTGGCGTGGTAGCTGCTTGCCAGTGGGAATCTAGCCAGCTGGGTAGAGAGATTGTGGAGGAGGGGTTGGGGGCTTTTTGGGTGGGGGGGACTGGGAAAGGTTTTACCGTTTGAAATGTAAATGAATATTCAATAAAAAGACCAAAAATTACAGTTATGAAGCAGCAACAAAATAATTGTATGGATGGGATCACTACACATAAGGAACTATATTAAAGGGTTGCAGGATTAGGGAGATTGAGGACCACTGCTCTAGACCTTCATCTTCTTCCACTCTCATTGCATTTCCCCCATTATGTTCCTTCTCGTATAATCCCTCACTCTCCTGAAATACTCATTCTGCTCCTCCAGTACAGTTAATAAGTCAGATGTCTTATTCATAGAGGTAAACTAAAATTCAACAAATATTCTCTTATCTGTCTCCTTAGACCCCATCTTTAAACTTCACTTCTTCCTACACGGAATATTCTACTTTCAAACTTTGTTCCTATATTGCATAAGACTGTCGTCCTCCACGATGAAATATGTTGCTTTTGCGA
Organism: Apodemus sylvaticus; assembly: GCF_947179515.1. Classification (NCBI taxonomy): domain Eukaryota; kingdom Metazoa; phylum Chordata; class Mammalia; order Rodentia; family Muridae; genus Apodemus; species Apodemus sylvaticus. The sequence goes on along the minus strand of NC_067491.1, from coordinate 24,090,874 downwards.
TGCCTCTATATCTCCTTCTTCTCTCACACTGAATATAAACCTAAAACTGCTATAAGCAGGAAACAGAAAGAGAATGAGGAAGGAAAGGGATGAAAGAATAAAACAAGTACAAACTTGCCCTGCATTCATGATGCTCCCCAGTTCTCTGGGTCCTAATGAGAGACTATCAGCTTGCCCTCCGAGTCTTTGAAAGCGGCCCACATTTTATCCCTTCACTTGCTCAGATTTCATTGTCTACTAGTCCATGTGCTGTGATTGTCTTCTAGGGTTGATTCTAGTACTGAACCCCAAGCTCACTACATGTCCCAGGTGCCTGTTAAAGTTCTCATCTTGTCTAACTTTCCAGTCCTTATAGTTCCCAGTAACACTCCTTTCCCGCGTTCCCATCCATCAGTACACATCCATTGCTGTGCTTGCACAAGAACATAGGACAAGTGTCTTCAGACAACTCCGATGTTCATCATACCCAAATGCCACATGCAGAAGGCCCTGGTACCCTTAGGATACTTACATCTCCTTCCTAAGTAAAGACATAACAAACAACAACATCAAGAAAACATGCACAGCTCCCTGCTGGGTGTGGTTCTTTATGGAGAAGTGAAATGATAGATAGCTATAGGAAATGGAAGGAAAGTGAATCACTCATTTCCCATAATTGACAGTTGAGAGCCTTAAATTTTAGGGAAATCTCCCTGGTGCTGAGTTATAGCTGCTTGTGAATAAGCTAAATATTAAATTTAGTAGATATTTGAATTAAGGGTCTATCCTGAAAGAATATGGAAGCTATTTTCTTATAAGCAAAAGGTTTCAGAGCAGATTGAATTTTACAGGCAGTTGTAGACAGTTCTTATTGGAGCAATAAAGTAGGGCCCACAACTTAGAAGGTGTCCTAATTTTATTCTTCCCTATTTTTCTTGCCATCTTTCCCTCTAGAGTAGATCTTCTCAACCTTTTTAACACCATGATCCTTTAATACAATTCCTCATATAGTGGTGACCTCCAACCCTAAAATTATTTTTGTTATCCCTTCAAAACTGTAATCTTGCTACTGATTATGAATTATAAACATCTGATAAACAAGAATGGATGATATAAAGACATATAGTCTTTACAAAAATTCTCAATTAATTTAATTTATTTTTATTTCCTGTCTAGTCTCAATGTTGGTGACGTGTGTGTGTGTGTGTGTGTGTGTGTGTGTGTGTGTGTGTGTGTGAGAGAGAGAGAGAGAGAGAGAGAGAGAGAGAGAGAGAGACTGAAGACTCTATCTTAGGATTTTGTTGCTAAATCTGAAGTTTTTCACCAAGAATTAAGATTTCCCTCATTAAATGTGCATTTTGACAATTCAAATCTTTAGTATAGCAGTTAAATCAGTATTTAAACAATATACAAGCAATTCTGCAAGCTTCATTTTCACAGACACTGTTAGAACAACAGCTGTCTAAATCTCTGGCTTAGCACTGTCTGATGACTAATTCCCTTCAGACAGACCACAGTCTATTCTTCAGAATTCTCATATAAAGCACATCATTTTCATCAGAACCCCTGAAATTTGTCATTATGGACTAAACAAAATTAAGCTGTCTCCATCTGGCAGAGATGTATATTTGAATTCCCCACTTCCTATCTCTTTCATGTTTGCATTAATCCTACCCCACAAAATTCCTGTTATTTTAAAGTAACCTTAGCTGTACTATAGCATGGTTTATTCGCTCACACATGCTCATGACTTGAAATCCTCTTGGCCAGAAAACTTCCTTATTAACCCTTGACTTCCAATATAGGCAACAGGAATTCTTGGGACTCTCCCAGTAGAGAGCTCTGCTTTATTCTATGCTTGCTTATATAGTCATTGTATTACAGAACATATTGAATCGCATTTTAACTTACTTTGTGTATATCTGATCCAATCTGTTTCTGAAGGACAAAATTCCCCTCTAATTCATCTTAGAATCCCCTTCATCCTGGCAATAGACAGTGGTATTTGTGGGATGTCTAAAAGATTCTTCAAAAGCTCAACGAGGCCTACAACTTGCAAAAATAATAATAAAGAAGCACGCCTTTAATGAAAACATACAAAGTGATTAGCACCCCCATGCCCCAAATCAGCCTGAAATACCCCATCATAATCCTTTCTAAGTTATCCAAAGGAAAAACAACACATTAGCCTGCTGGCAGTCATAAAATGTATTCAATGTTAACATTCAAAAATGGCATGGCCGTGGGCATTTCACTAACACTGTAAGCATCATTTACCTTATGCAAAATGAAAATAATAACTGCTCTATTCTATGGGGGTCTTTGTAAGGATAGAGGTATTTAACAGCATTGCACTGTCAAGTAGTAAATAAGGGTTTAAGTCAATAAAAATTCAGAAACAAAGTGTGAATGAAATAAAATGACTTACATGTTAAAATCACATTTATATCATCTATTGCTGTGTATTACAGGTTTTGATAGGTACCAAAGTGGTGGGTACCCAGAGAATCCTGGAGGTATGCGTGGAGTACGGAATATAATTATTCAGATATATTCTCAGCATTTTTTGGTAAGAACACACTTCTAAAACACAGCAGCCATGAAACCGACAATTTACTTTGTTTTAAGGGTTAATCTCAGCCTAGAAGAATCAGTTATCTATAGAAGCTTGGCACATGATGGAGAGGCCTGCCTGGCACACAACGGAGATGCCCACCTGGCACATGACGGAGATGCCCGCCTGGGTGATGACTATCTGAAGTATATGAAGAACTTGAGCAAAGGATCAAGAAAGCAACACAGTTCTTAAAATGTGCTTTGGAGTTGAGTCGGGAATTGTCAAGAAATGTTAATACTTTCTTTTGGAAGTGTTCAATATTGTCAGTCATCGGGAAAATGCAAATTAGTAGTAATTAGAGATAACCTCTCAGTCCAGTCAAAACAGCTATTGAAAAAAAAAATGACAGCAGATGCTGCTGAGATTGTAGAGGAAGATGCACCTTTTTTCCCTATTGGAAGAGGTATAGATTGCCTCATCCATTATGGAAATTAGTGTGGTGACTTCTCAACCAACAAGAAACAAAATCAGCAAATAACCCAGCTATAGCGCTGTGGCTTCAGAGGACTCTATATCCTATTACAGCCATACTTGCTCATCCATATTTACTGCTGCTCTATTCAAGATAGATAGGGAAAGGAATTTGCCTAGCTATCCATCAAAAGATGAATAGATTATGAAAATATGGCAGACACAATGAATTCTATCAAGGTGCAAAGATAAATTAAATCATGAAGTTTTGTGGGCAAATGGATTGGAAGGAAGATCTGGAAAGAAGAAACACAGTGAGCTAAGTAACCCAGGATGACAGAAACAAAGGTCACCTATTGTGAACCATATGTAAATCCTAGTTTCAAACCTTCATGTGTACCTGCACAGTTTGAGGAACCTATAGAAGTCAGGAACTAGAATCAGGAAACAGAAGAGGGAGAATGCCTTAGGGGAGAGCACACAGGCCATAGGAAGGTATCAAGTCCTGGAGGAGTAACAGTTTAGTCAGGATGGCTATGTGAGATCACAAAGATGGGGACCATCATGTAAAGGTTAACCAAAATGAAGGGTGTTTGAAAAATGAATTTATTAAGACAGATAGACAAACAGACAACAGAAAATAGTTAGAATGGAGATATCCTACATTGCTGAATAATACTGTTCCCACATCCATTTTTATGAAACCAAAATTTCTAAGCCAAGTGTGGTTGATATTGGACACCTCATAAGCTGGTGCAGCAACAACTCCAAAAGTCCCACAACAATACAGGGAATTATAATTTCTCTTTGCCACCTGCAAAAACAAAAAAGTAGATAATGGAACCCCAATCCTATTGCTGAAGACATCACATATTTCCTTCTGAAAGTGTAGAGAAATTTTTATTCACATAAACCATATTTTACTACTTGACAGCGCAGTGTCTGTTGTGAGTGCTTTAGTCCATTAAATACATCTATCCTTACAAATACCCCAAGGTGTAGGGCAGTTATCATTCTCACTTTGCAGAATGTTTCACCATTATACTACTGAATTCAATTGGTAAGAGTGGTATTTGCATTTGTGTGAGTGTGTCAATAAAAATGCCTAGGCCAATGGCCAATGAGATAGAGTTGGAATATACTGTGTGCCTGCAGTAGGCCCTGAGGATACTGAACCAGATACCATAATTTAAAATTTAAATGATGAACAGTAGCCAGTGCATTATGACATTATGCTTTGGAAATTCTCTCTCTCCCTCCCTCTCTCCCCCCTCTCTCCCTCTCCCTTTCCTTCTCCCTCTCCCTCTCTCTCTCCCTCCCTCTCTCTGTCTGTTCCTGTCTCTGTCTCTGTCTCTCTCTTTCACACACACACACACACATACACACACACACACACACACATACAGACAGAAAGAGGGGGGAAGGAGAGGGAAAGGGAAGGAAGGAGAAGGAGGGAGAGAGAGAAAGAGAAAGAGAGAGAGAATGAATATGTCTTATTGGTGGTTAAAAGCCTATCCCAACAAGGCTGAAGAAAAGTGTTCCTTTCTGTCCCAAGCAACATCTAATTCCTACTGCCTTCCTGAAACAGTTCTCCACACTTGCCAAGACACATCCTAGATATAAATGTACAACTTGGTTCTCCTCGAAGACATCAACTGTGAAATGATCATGGATACAGATCTCCCTTGCAGATTATACCATGGCTGCCTCAAGTGCTTAGTAGAGTACTCCGCTTTGGTGCCAAGTTCTATCCTGATCAGTCTTTCACAACGATAGAAATGATCTCTTTCCATTCTATCAGTTTTATCTGTTCACAAAGGCAAACTGCATCAGGATGTGCAAAAACACCAGGCAGATTCAGGTTTCTCAACCCTCCAAACAGCTACAACTTTGCTATCCTTATTCCTTTATTTTTCTTTCTTTTTTTTTAAAGATTTATTTATTTAACATATGTAAGTACATTGTAGCTGTCTTCATACATACCAGAAGAGGGCATCAGATCTCATTACAGCTTCTCACTCTGGCCCCTGCTGGCTCCAGCCCTGCTAGTATTCTTTTTTCTTTTATTTTCTTTCTTTTTTTTTTTTTTTAAAAAAAAAAGATATTTCTTTATTTACATTTCAAATGTTATCCCCTTTCCTGGTCTCCCCTCCAAAAACCCCCTATCCCATTCCCCCTCCCCCTGCTCATGAACCCATCCACTCCCACTTCCCTGTCCTGCCATTCCCCTATACTGGGGCATTGAGCCTTCCCAGGACCAAGGGCCTCTCCCCCACTTTGATGTCCAACAAGGCCATCCTTTGCTACATATGCAGCTGGAGCCATGGGTCCCTCCATGTGTACTCTTTGGTTGGTGGTTTAGTCCCTGGGAGCTCTGGGGGGTACTGGTTGGTTCATATTGTTGTTCCTTCTATGGAAATACATCTAAGACCAAGAGCTCCCTCCAGGAGTGAGCCTCAAGACTCACACTCCAGTTCTTCCCACGTGTCACCTCTACACCATACACAAGTATATGTCAAAGGTTACTCTGTTAACCTTTGAAATGCTTTCTCTCTTAGGTTTTGATTATCTTGAAAGCTGAGAAAGTGTCACCTACATTTTGTACTTTAGCACCTGATTTAGCAACTGGAAATGAATAAATAATTGGTCCCTGAACATGTTCAATTAGACCTAATATGAAAATACCAAGATATACTACAGAATCCTGAGCATTCTGTACTATCTCTGGAACTAACATGTGTCTGTCAGAATTAGATCCCAGAATACAATTGTATGCAATTTAATCAGAGATATAAGATGTTGAATTATATGCCCCAAGCATATTATATTTTTATTGTTCTGTTAAAAAAAAAGTGTGTTCTAATATATTAATAAAAACTTTTGATTAGATTAAAAGGTCACCACTTACAGTAAGTAAGACTAATTTCATCTGTTCAGGTTTTGGGGAACTGTTACCCTGTATTATGTTCTTAAGGTACCACACCATGGTGTCTCTTGTAGTCTTTCTAGCAACTGTCCAAGAAGATGATTCTTTTTTTTAAAATATTTTTATTTTCTATATTCTTTGTTTACATTCCAAATGATTTCCCCTTTCCCGCATTCCCCCTCCCCATATGTCCCATAAACCTTCTTCTCTCCATCCCTTCTCCAATCACCTCCCTCCTTTTTCTCTATCCTTATATTCCCTTCCCATGCTAGATCAATCCTTTCCAGGATCAGGACCCTCTCCATACTTCTTCATGGGAGTCATTTGTTATGCGATTTGTGCCTTGGGTATTCAGGGCTTCTGGGCTAATTAATATCCACTTATCAGAGATTGCATTCCATGTGTATTCTTTTGTGACTGGGTTACCTCACATAGGATGATATTTTCCAGATCAAACCATTTGCCTAAAAATTTTGTGAATTCATTGTTTCTAATTGCTGAGTAGTATTCCATTGTGTAAATATACCACATTTTCTGAATCCATTGCTCCTTTGAGGGGCATCTGGGTTCTTTCCAGCTTCTGGCTATTATAAATAAGGGTGCTATGAACATAATGGAGCATGTGTCTTTATTGCATGCCGGGGAATCCTTTGGGTATATGCCCAGGAGAGGTATAGCAGGGTCCTCTGGAAGTGTCATGTCTAGTTTTCTGAGGAACCTCCAGACTGATTTCCACAGTGGTTGTACCATCTTACAGCCCCACCAGCAGTGGAGGAGTGTTCCCCTTTCTCCGCATCCTCGCCAACACCTGCTGCCTCCTGAGTTTTTGACCTTAGCCATTCTGATTGGTGTCAGGTGAAATCTCAGGGTTGTTTTGATCTGCATTTCCCTAATGACTAATGATGATTCTTAACATCTCCCAGTACAAGATTGACACAGTGAACTTCCTGTGGATGGGTGAATAGCCAGAAGAGTCGTAAAGCTGGGATTTGGACTTAAATTTGCCTGGCTACCCTCTCTATCATTATTAACTATCAGACTGGAATTATCCATTGCTCCATGAACCCCAGAATCAGTCAGTCTAATGATTCTCCAGTACTGTTACAGTAAGCTTCCTCCTACCTGAGACAAATATAATTTAAACATGTTTCTTTATTATCTCACAATTCATCCCTTATAATTAAATCTAAATGAATATAAAAATATTTAAATCAAACATATACAAGGCAAAGCAAATACAATTTAAATAGTACAAAGTGGCTCTTTTCTTCTACAAAATTTTGCTTGATACTAAATGATGCAGCAAAAGTGATCACAAGTCATAATGAATGTTTTCTATCCGTATTCACGTCCTTTGAACTCCATACATGGCACTGTGCTGCAGTGAAGTACTCTGCATTCTTTTTTTAAAGAAAAATTGTGTAGATTTGGGGATCATAGGAGCATGTTTTGCTGTGCATAGCAAAATACTGGCTGCAGCCAAGCCAGTGCACGTAGCCACCTCCTTACACAGCTACTGTATTTATGGTCAGAAGACCTGAAATTTAACTCTCTCAGCATTTCTCAAGTACACATTATTATTAATGATAATCAGCTCACATAATTAGATCTCTGAACTTCTACATCTCAGACACTCGTAATTTCATGCTTTTTGGATCAACCCTGTGGCATTTTCCTGCCTCCTGCCTTGGATACAGCCTTTCCATTCTCTACCTCAGTGTTGTTTCTACCTCACACGGCACATGTATGTGAGGTAATACAGATCTGCCTTTCAGTACTTAGAGTCCTCAACTTATTTAAAAATGCAAGATTTCCTTTTTAGAGCATAACTCATTATATTTATATACAGCATATAAATTTATAGTTGAGTATATACAATATAGTAATACATATCATGTATATTACATATACATACTTCTGTATATATAGCGTATATATACATATACATATATATGTATCACAATTATATCTACTCATCCATTCATACATACATACATAAAACTTTTTTACACATTGCCTATCAAAAATGTCACAATGAGCATGATAGAGCAAATATTTCTTCAAGGTTCTGCTACTTAAAGAGTTTTCTGAGTCACATGTTTGACTTATTGGTAATTATTTTGAGACTCAAACTTCTGCAGTTATTTTCATCATGTGTATATAAATTTATATTCTCAGCAGTGTAGCAAAATTTCCTTTTTGTCACATGGAGGTCAGTATCTGGCATGTTTTATCATCTGGATTGAAGAAATGCACAGGTGTGAGATAAAACCATCTGGTTATGATGTGCATCTCCATGCTGATGACAAATGTTGAGTTTCTATTACCTTTGGGCTATGTATGTGTCCATCTACCTTCAGGTCTTTTGATGCTGTTTTTCCAGCTTTTGCTTTGTGACCCACTAGGTTTAACTAAGGCTGCTTTACTGGTTTGAAGCTATCCACTAAAACATAAGAGATCCATCACTGGCTGCAATATAGAAGATGGTGACTTCCCCTCCCTCATAAGCCCACCAAAGCTGCTAGCTCTGCTAAGTAACATGAGACTCATGATCCCTTCCTCCGTCTATGACTAGATGTTTAGGGCTCGAGTCTTATGCCAGTCCTAAATAGGTAACCATGACAGCTATGAGTTCATGAGTGTCATGGCTACCTCATTTCACTAAGACAGTGCTTTACATCCTCATCTCCAGGATCCAGCTCTTAAATATTTGTTCTGTCTCTTCTTCTGCAGTGTTCCCTGAGCCCTGAAGGACATGAAAATCCCACTGAAAGGTAGGTACTCAACAGTTGCTCTTAGCACATTGACTAGCCATCATTCTCTATATTAACTCCAAAGAGAAGCCTCTTTGATCAAGTCCAGAATTAGTCTATGACCATATACACTAATATTTATGAGACAGGGTTTGTTTATTAGATATATTCTTTATTTACATTTCAAATGATTTCCCCTTTCCTGGTTCCCTTTTAAAAGTCCCATAAGCCATCTCCCCTCCCCCTGTTCCCCAATCAACCCCCTCCTGCTTCCCTGTCCTGGTATTCCCCTACACTGCTGCATCGAACCTTTCTAGGACCAAGGGCCTCTCCTCCCTTTGATGTCCAACAAGGCCATCCTCTGCTGCCTATGCATCTGGAGCCATGGGTAACACCATGTGTACTATCTGGTTGACAAAAGCATCAACCAGAGACAGTTTTAACAACATGTCTCTTTGGTTCACTGCTATTGTCTATGACCTCCATAGTCTTGGGCATTTGCCCAGGTATACAGTAGAGTGATGTTTTTATATCTGTATGTTCTTATCACAAGGAAATCTCAGTCTATTAGGAAAACCACCTTAAACGGATTCATTGCAGCAGCTTTAGGAAAACAGAGTATTCAGTGATTGTGGCAATGCATTCAGACTTATTCCAACTCCTTACTGCCTTAGAACACTTTTCTGATAATGTCATACAAGAAAATATATGGCACGATGAGATCCTGAGAAGTAAATAACAGAATAAAAACAGAAACATTTTAGGATCCTGATCACCAGCTCTACCAAGCTATTTGAAAAAACTCAGTTGGGTGAGACAAAAAGCACATTTTGAACTTTTCATTATTGTTAAAATCACACATTTATGAACAAAACAATCAAGCCACCAAACAATACCCCAGCACATGCCAGACATGTTAGACAAAAACAGAGCCAAATGAGAATGTTTTCCACAATCAACACTACATTCCAATAACTACAAACGTGTACTATAGAAACACTTTGCAAGTATTGTATTCTGGCAATGAATTCTTTTCTTCTCATAATGGAGTTTTATTTCCTGGCATTTATTAAAGCTAATCTCCATATAAGAAAAACAAGAATAGCTAACTATAAGCAGTATGGAATAAAACAATTATAGAGTAGATTTTGTCTGCTTTCCATTTTAAAATCTAGCTAGGAGATCTTGGTGTGGGGGAGCTGTCACCACTCCCATGTGTGACTGACAGGGTCTCATCTCATCCCCATGTGTGACAGGGTCTCATCTCATCCCCATTTGCTTTTATTGACTCAATTGCCAGTTGCTATGTGTTTTATGCTCAGAGCACCCCGGGGTGGTACGACAGTGCTCTAAAACCCAGCAGCCAACTTATTCCGGCTGGGGAACGTTTCTTCCAAGTAAACATGCAGGCTGTTCCACCAGATGTTCCGCTAACAGAATCAATTACTGAACGGTGCTTCTGTCCAGTCTTGCTGCTGGCAGACCATTATGATACACAAAGATTTTTGACAAGTCAGCGATGACCAATTACAATACATAGGCACATGTACTTAAAAGATAGAAAGGGGCATCCCATTTTTTTCTTTCTTCATGAAAATAGATGACTCTTTTATCTGTGACATTATGTTTAATGCAGTAAAACCTCTACTTCCCTCCTCTCAACTTCCACCTTCTTCCTGGATGGCAAGAATGGATAAGAAGCTGCCTGTACGAGTAATACATGGGCCACTGCCCCCAGTTTCTCTAATGAAAGACATTAGCATTGATTACTATCTCCTATTATTGTTGAGGCAAGCATAGGTATTTGGGTAACAGACATCAGCCTTATACTGCTTTATTATTATTATTATTGATGTTGTACAAAACTGTTGAACATGACAACAGATATAAATTATGTAAAATTTGCTGAAAAGTCAGAACCTAAATTTCACATGACACAAGCTGAGCCAACATATATCTCTAAGCTCTAAGAATTGTGTGACATTAGTGGTGAGATAAAATACTGAGAAAAACACTTGGCAGATTATCAAGTTTTTTTTTTTTTTTTTTTACCACTTACCGTTGTTCTCCCTTCCTAGTTGAATTTCCCCTCCCAAAAATCTCATCCCAAAGAAAGCATGTGTTTTCAAGCTGAGCAAAAGAAAGAGAATGGAGTATCCAGGAAGAAAGAGGAAGGTGAATGTGTCAAAGTAACACGTCATCACTTTCATATTAGTTCATTCCAAAGGATGAAACACTGAGGCGCAGTCGAACATAAACAAACACTGATCGAGCATGGACTTACTATATGTGAAGGTTTTGATATATCAAAGGCATTCCTTTTCAATGGGTCCCTTATTAAACTCTGATGGCTTCTAGATGCCCGAGGGTGATTCGCTCTGCTCTGTTCCGAGAGGCAGTCAGCCTTCCCTGGAAGCTGGCTTCCATTCTTAGTGAGGGCTGGAAACAAGGAGGGTTGTTTGCATGGCACAGCACCAAGCCCTTTAACTAGAGGCTCATGCCATTTAGAAGCTTAACTTTCACTACCTCCATCTGCTCTCCAAGAAGAATTAGATCCCAATTGTCTAGGCCACTGAGAGAGGATGTTTATAGAATTTCGCTGGCATTTCCTCAGGCCGGTGGCCTTTCCATTCAAATGTCAGTATTTTCTTTTCATTTAAAAGACTCCGCGGAACAAAAATATTACACTGTATGAAATGGTTTGATAAATGGAGACCAAATTCGCAATGCCCAGTATACAGACAACCTGAGTGATCTGACTGCCAGAAGAATTTATTCAGCCAAAACATCCAGCAGAATTTAGGAGAGTTTAGCAATTTAGCATATGTGAACAAGAGCACCATATGTGGGAGCAGCGACCAAGACATCACACCAAATGACTAGTCACAACTGTTAAGCTACGGGGCATAATATGATTGTCTTCATTAAGGGGTGGTGGCAAATAAAGCATTTCTTGAGGCTTTACTACATGAAAAAAAGGGGGGATTGCATGAACACACAGATCTCACTAAAGTGAAAAAGCAAAGGGCAGAGTACTTCATTACAGCTTCAGGGGGATACAGAGAGTCCTTCAATTCACACTAATAACACTTGGAAGAAACCGAAGGATGGCCATTCTCTTACTTGAAACATTGTTTAAAAATAGAGACACTCATTGAAAACATCTAACACTCTGAAGCTGATACACTTCTTCTTTGAGCCTATTTGTGAGTGTAGACAGCCCATGCCAAGCCCTGAGCAGCAGGAGCCCAGGCCTCCCTGGGTGACCCCTGAGCCCTAGATGACAGCCCAGCCCCATGTTGACACTCACTGGGCTTCCTAATGACAAGCAGCAGCTGGCCTTCAATTTTGTGATCAAGAAGCAAGCCCGGGAGGGAAGCCGAATGAGTTAGGCAGGATCCAAAGCAGACTCTGAAGCCAGAGACTGTGCCAGACACCCACAGACTCTGCCTATCAAGTTGCCTAAAATTTCTAGTTTCTAGCAACAATAAAACAACCTATTATTGAACTCTACTTAAGGTGCCTTGCTTCAATAGAAAAGGAATGTGTCTTTCAGTTAGCGAACCATCTCAGGAGCTCCTACCATTTAATTCTACAAAATCTCTGATTGACTTCTATATAGGCCATAGTAATTGTGCCATTTAAATCTAAATGTATAAAATTTTATGTAGATAAACTTACAGAAACACATAAATCTATATCTGCATTTAATGCATGCATGGCTCTATCTTTGTGTTTATACATGCTTCTCTTATGGGTGTAATTATTTTCATACAAGCAAATCTAGAATAATTATTAATGCGACTGACACTCTTGGATAAGATTGATAATAATACTGTTACAATTTGATTTTTGATTCCTGATCAAGGAATTTATTGCCTGAGTCTACACATACAAGAAATCCATTAGTCTCTAACCACCAATTTCTTCCATCTGTGCAGAAATAACACTATTGACTATTTTATGCATGTTCCAGAAATATCTTCAACTTCAGAGTTTTCACAGAAAAAAAAATTAAATGAGAAACATCACAAGATTTTTCTTAGACTCTAACATTTCCCAGCAAGTAAAAGTCTAAACATCTACAAAGGAATGATGGTTAACTTTCATCCCATTACCCATCAGAGTAAATACATCAATACATTTGAGGTAGATAAAAGGAAAGGTTATTGAATAAATCACTGTTGTTATTTTTCCCACTTAACAACAACACATCAAATCGATAAGCAGCAAATTTATGTAAAATGACCTAATAACCAAAGAAATCATATTCTTAGCCCGTGGAACAAGCGAAATCCAGCAAGTAAGGACAGAGAGGCTTCTTCTCTACTTACTAGTAGTCATGATTCTAAAAGTTGCTATGTAGTCTGCTAAAGGAGAAAACTAGTCAACATCCTTACCCATCTTGTGAACCCTATTCCTACAGTAATGACCAGTCAGGCAAGATAAACCCATGGATATAATAGGGACATGGACATTATAGGAGTATGTGACTGCTTTCGACATCAATTGAAGACCCACTTCACTGGAGAGAATTCATCCCTCATACCATAAATCTGGTCAAAATTCCCTTGTTAAGGGGCTACCCAGGGATAGAACCTACTACCATTATTTTGTTACATGGCTATAGTTTCAAACCATCTTCTAAATGTATATATCTATATTTATAGATCAATGCAGCCCTATGTCCTTACCAAAGAAGCTTCTTTGGACAGTGAATAGTGACTAATACAGATTCAAAATTCATGAAAGTGAAGAGATATTTTCTATATTGTATGTAACTATTCATGGTACTACTACAACCCAACCCTCCACCAAGGCTTGGGAAACTTCAAGGGAAAGGTTCTGAGAGCCTGATATAAGGCAGACTTCTGCAAACAGTGTCTTCTCGATAACCCACAGAACTCACAGCAGGTGTGGTTCCCTGCAAAAGATTAAGCCAGCAACTGACAAGGAAGTAGAAGAGTATTACCTCCTAGCTGAGGCACTATTGGTGTTTACTGGGAAAGAGAAGGCCAGTTTTCTTCAGGGACTTGTGCCCCTGGCCACCAAATGGATCCATAGCCAGGACTATAGGGGTAGCGCTGTATCATATAGGACACTGTATCCTACAGTAGGTTATAAAAAGAAGAAATGGAAGGGTGAGGGACAATGAGTGTGAACAGAGGAGGAATTGGACATAGAATCAAAGGAATGTGATCTAGATTTGTATCATGTATGTAGGAAATTATGAAGAAGAAACATTATGTAGTTTTTAGTTCTGTATAAGGAGGGCTAGGGAGATGTTTAAATCAGCAACGTGCTTGTTACCTAAGCATGAGGATGCCAAAACCAGTGTAGCATCAAAGTGTAGCAGTGTATGTTTGCAATACCAGCACCAACAAAACAGATATGGGAAGCCGCCAAGGCTTGCTACCCAACCAGCTTGGTTAATAGTGAGTTTCAGGATCCATGACAGACTGTCTCTCAAAACAAGGTACAGACTGATAGAGGATGCCAGTGGATGTCAACTCTTCTCCTCCACACACACGCACATGGGTACGTGAATATACTCCTATATACAAATTTTAAAAATACTCTAGATGAAGAGAACAATGTGTATTTCACAGACAATCTGCTTGCTCCCAAGGTTTTCATCTAGATGATCACCAGTAAGCAGCATTCAGAGAAACTAGTTTGGGGGAAAATGCGTTGTTTGTCCAGTGTATTTTCCTCCTGTTTCTTTCTTTTTATATATATTTTTATTGGATATTTTCTTTACTTACATTTCAAATGTTATCCCCTTTCCTGGTTTACCCCTGTCTCCTGGAAACTCCCTATCCTATTCCCCCTCCTCCTGCTTCAGTGAGTGTTCCCCCCACCCACCTATCCACTCCTGCCTCCCCAACCTGGCATTCCCCTACACTGGGGCAGCAAGCCTTCCCAGGACCAAGGGTCTCTCCTCCCACTGATGCCCATAAAGGCCATCCTGTGCTACATTTCTTGAGCATCCTTATTCAGTGCTATCTACTAAAGCGCCCACATACCTGCATTGTTGCTTTTGAGTACTTATAGTGGACATGAACAAAAATAGTGGGATAGATATAGCCTTGGCATTCATACCTGTGACTACAGGGCTCTGGAACTTACCCTCTCGCCGACTGTAATAACCTGTGTGTGTGTGTGTGTGTGTGTGTGTGTGTGTGTGTGTGTGTATGTGTAAATTCCACACAAGCTTTTATATAATGTCATCATTGTAAATCTGTATGAGAAAGCATAATTATGTGAATAATTAAAACAGTAATGTGGAGTCTGATGTTGATTTCTTCTTCTTCTTAAGAACATGCTTTGGGCTCTCCTCTGAATTATATACTTTAACTTTAGCAAAGTACAGGGAGCTCAGCTTCTCTGTGATGATCTCTGTTTCTCTGCTACATAGCTAACTTTATCCATCAGCCTGACATAAATTGCCAAAGGCAAAGTTGGATCCAAAACCTTTCCCTGCAAATTCCTTCCTAGCAATACTATGTAGGGGTGATTCTATACATAGACAATATTTTCTCCTCTTAAAGCTTGCAAACTGCTTTAATTTCATTGTGGTGGACTCATGGAAACCAATGCAATCAACTCTTCCTGGAGCCTTACTGCATTTCAAGTGTCCAGATGCTATCTACCTTAATACTCTTAAGAATCCTGTGGGAAAATATTATAACTGGTCCTGATTTATAAATGAAGAAATGGAAAAAGAAGGATATTAAGCAAGTTGATCAAGGTGATACAACTTAGAAAGAGTAGAAACACTATTTAAATGCAGATCAACTCCAGAACTGAAACTCCATACCTTTTTTGCAGTGCAAAAAAAGTGGTATTGGTGGGTTGCACGTGGCACATGGTAGTTCTTGAAATGATTTCTATTTTTAAATTAATGGTTTTAAAATAATTTTATAGAAAGAGACTCAATAGAATTGACATTTTCCTTTTTTACTTTCTATATTCTTTGTTTGCATTACAAATGATTTTCCCTTTCCAGTTTCCCCCTCCCCATAAGTCTCATTTTCAAGATAGTGAATTATGAATTAAACTGTATTGCCATAGTCTTATCAATAACCTTATGAAAAGCTACAGGGATGGTGGATTTTGTGATTCCTCTCAATTGCCTCTAGTTCATCATCCTCTTCCCCAACTATAAGACATTCTTCCCCACCCTTCATATCATGCAATTGTGCCCAGGAGAATCCAGAAACAATAACAAGTAGTTTTTCTCTATAAGACTATTGAGAAATAATTTGTCAGTTTACTTTTTTGTTTTGTTTGTTTGTTTGTTTTGTTGGATTTGGTTTTTTTCACGACAGGGTTTCTCTGTATAGCCCTGGCTGTCCTGGAACTCACTCTGTAGACCAGGCTGGCCTCGAACTCAGTTTTCCACCTGCCTCTGCCTCCCAGAGTGCCAGGATTACAGGTGTGTGCCACCACTGCCCGGCGTCAGTTTACTTTTTTATGTGACTCAGAACCATCGGAAAATTTCTATATCAATGAGATAATTTTATTGTTATTTCTGCATGCTGGATGCTGTAGCACATGGCTTTAATTGCAACACTCTTGGGGCAGACGCAGGAAGGCCAGCCTTGCTCTAGAGAGAATGGTTCAAGACAGCATGGGTTACACAAAGAAGCCAAAAAAGGAAAATGTAAAGTATGCTTGGCTTTTGGGTACCATGGAGTGGACCACGTTCTTAATGATGCTAAGAACAAAATCTATCATCGATGCATACCTTCAGCCCCTGCGTTGAATTTCGGGGTGTTTTCATTAATGTTGATTAGGAAAATAATTTTAACATGATTCAGCAGGCTAAGTCATCAAAACTTGTTCAAACAATTCACTAGGAGTTTTGAGATGAAGAAGAAAAAGTCTTCAAATTGAGGAAATATATTGGTGAGCAACAATACGTTTCTCCAAGGCTTTGGAGAACATGGGGGGACCTTTTACTGTAGGAGCAGACTGGGAGCAGTGGTTACATGGCAAGGGGGTCGGGTGGGAACTAAGAGGATCTTAAGTCTCAAGGCCTAGTACAGACTTAGGGGGTCCATGAGCGCTATTGCTCACACGCTGGTCTCCGCACTCATCCATTCCCCAACCTCAAACTGAGAATGCCTGAGAGTGTATCTACCAAGCCAGCACGGGGCAAGGGAGGGGAGTGAAAGATGAGAACTGAGCAGGATTGGATCCCTCCATCCCCAACCAGCCAAACTCCTCAAAGCCAGTACAGAAATGGCCAGACTTTGGATCACGTCCCACCTTTCAAGAGCCAACCTTCCAAAGGAGCTGAGTCTTGAGAACAATGATTAGGTCCACAGTCCCACACAAAATCCCAATACCCTCACTTTGGGCAACGGGAAAGAAAAGAAGAACTGACCCCAAAGGGTGTTATTTAAAAAGCTAAAGAATTAAAAAAACTTTCTGGGAAAAATGTTCCCAAGCTGTTTGCTTCCCAGTGGATCTGCTGCTATCTGAGAAAATGGGACACAGAGAAGGCTGGGGTATACATGTTCCTCAGGAATAATCACTGGACAGTAGATCTCCAAAGCTGGGGTTCATCTCTGCTAAAAATCTTAGTACTCTTGCAGGATGAGTGGATTGGTGGAGGGTGAATGAGCCATAAAGTTTTGGCTAAAAACTAAGCAGAGGAATTGACTAGGATCCAAAAGATCCCCAAAAGACATGATCTGAAGAATGTTTGTACCACAAACTGGCCACCACACTCAGAACAGGGTCACTGAACAAATTCACTGCTCTCACCTGGCCGTCAGCTTAGTGACTATCTCAGAGGCAGGCATCCCTGTCGGCTGAAGCTGCTCTAGTAAGCTTTGGAATGTGGAGACCAAGTACCAATTCCTGTCAACCACCGTGAGGATGAGCTTTTAAAGCCATCTGCTCCCTTGATGTTCTTTGCCACAAATGAAGCAGCAGCTTAGGGCTTGCAGGGTTATGTGCCCATCCCTGACTTGTGTTGGGGAAAGTAAATGATAAAACTGACAAAGACCTGATGCTTAGAAGCCTCAGATGGCCAACGCCCCTTGTTTAAAGGACCTGGCTCTTCCTTGGGTGCCATCTTCAGGTCTCAGTCAATGAAATTATCACCTACCTAGACTCTGTTCCAGATCTATAGTGGCTCAGAAGACCTGAAAATGAATATCCAGGGCCTGACAGCCAGAAACCTGAAACAGTTAGTTCCTGGCTTCTAGATGTATTTATCAGGATAAAGCCTAAGGATCTATGTGATAAAATTTTAAGACATGCAGCTAACTTTTTCAGATTTTCATAGCAGTATGTCTAGACTGTCTACGCATATACATATATATGTACATATGTGTTTTACACATACACACACATACATACATATATATATGTATATATATATATGCACCCAATCATGCATATGTACATGTGTATATACAATATGTATATATGTGTTACACTTAGCAGAAAACCATTTATTTACTGGATAATACAGTAAAAAAGAAACTCCTTGGGCTTTACACATTTGAGAATATGAATGTATGTAAGATTCTGTTGAAAGACTTTTGAAAATCATATGATGGCTCATACCATAATGCACAGCTTGATTTTTTAATCCCATGGAGGGATAGAGATAATTGCATGTCTTGGGTCACAGTCTTGACATTAATGAGGAACCAACCTTAGAAAAGTTGCACTGCTGACTCAGTGTCTCAGTTACTTTTCTGTTGCACTGACAAAACACCTGAACCAAGGCCATTTATAAATGAAATCTTTGAAATTTGGGCTCATGGTTGCAGAGGGTTATAACCCTCACGACGTGACAGAGAGGCAAGCTTGATAGGAGGCAAGCAGGCGTGGCACAGGAACGTGTGTGTGTGTGTGTGTGTGTGTGTGTGTGTGTGTATGTATGTGTGTGTGTGTGTGTGTGTGTGTGTGTGTGTGTGTATGTGTGCTTACATCCTTATCTAACAGTACCGAGGGGGCATCTAACAAGAACTGCCATGAGCTTTTGAAATCTCAAAGCCCTGCACCCCGCAGTGACACACTTCCTCTAACAAGGCAACATGTCCTAATCCTTCCCAAACAGTTCTGTCAGCTGGAGACCAAGCATTCTAATATATGAGCTCATGGGAGCCTTTCTCACTCAAACTATCACACCCTGAAACTAAATGTTCTCATCTTCACAATAATTCATATAATGTGTATGTTATCTGCGACTATAACAATCTAAGTACAATGCAGAAAAATCATATGATAGTTTTCTAATCAAAATTGTTCCTAATAAGTATTAATACATTTTCTTTGGGGTACCACTTAAACGCACTCCTCTAAATTCCCAGAGAATATTACAGTTCAAAGGGATTGCTATCCCATAGTCAAAACTCTAACCCTTAATTGTTGCTGTCTGAAAGAACTGCAGGGATAGAAATGGAGAGGAGCCTGAGGAAAAAGAGGTCCAGCAACAGGTCCAAAGAGGTTCCAAGGTCTGACACCGTTACTGAGGCTATGGAGTGCTCACAAAAAGAGACCTAGCATAGCTGCCCTCTGAAAGACCCAACAAGCAGCTGAAAGAGTCAGATGCAGATATTTGCATCCAACCAATGGTCAGAAGTTGCTGACCCTTGTGGTTGAATTAGGGAAAAGCTAGAAGAAGCTGAGGAGGAGGGAGACTCTGTAGGAGGACCAGAAGTCTCAATTAACCTGGACCCTGAGATCTCTCAAATACTGGTTCACTAACCAGGCAGCATACACCAGTGATCTGAGTCCCCCAACACATATACAGCAGAGGACTTTTTGTCGGGTCTAGGTTTAGTCAGAGAAGATGTACCTAACCCTCAAGAGACTGGAAGTCCCAGGAACTTTAGAGGTCTGGTGAGGTGGCGGGTTGGGGGAACATCCTCATGGAGATAGGGGTAGTGGAAGAGATATGGTATGTGGAACAGTCAGAGGGTGGATGGGGTGGGGGGATAAAAATCTGGAGTATAAACAAATGAATAAATAAAGAAATAAATAATAAAAGATTTAATAATAATAATAATAATAATAATAATAAACAACCCATACTTTCCTGGGTCCATTTTGATTTTACCGTTGGGCCAGAAATGACCTAATATTAACTGGAAATGAAGTAATTGAAAGAGTACATGTTTCAGACCAATTCTTTCTGGAACATAAATTTAAGAAGGGATGGATTTAATGACTGACTGACATTTTACTAGTTTTAACTTTAGTGAATTCTCTTTCCAGGCAGAGCTTAAGGAACATATGGTTCTGTTGATCTTATCATTTGGCTATGAGAAAATAAGTGCATGTGACGGATGAATTGCACTACAATATTAAGGGATACCATCATGTTTTAACCTCATTTACAAAATGATGGAAAATACTATGCATGATTTCTTCTAAGTGTTCTACAATCCTTTGTGACCTCAGTGCCTTTTCCAGGATACTAATTTGTTGGCTGATCCCCCCCACACACACACACACAGAGTCTTAGGAACACATTTAGCTCATCATGAGACCACAGAAGTGTTTGCAAAGAGTCGAGATGCCCATTTCATAATCAACTAATTTTTATGGATAACTAATCACCATGTAATATTCTGAAACACATGCTTAAGGCTGAACTGATTTCTGAATAAGCTTCTGGTTGTTTCTTGCTAACAAAACTAATACAAACAGTTCAAATACTAATTTAGGAACTAGACTGTCAAATCTCTAATGAAACATATTATGTTCCACTAAATTTATACCAGGAGACAAGACTACTACCCTTGATCTCTAGAGCAATGCTGATCTCCTCTTCTAAGCTTATGTACTTGATAATAAAAAAATAAATATGAAAATACTTCCTATGACTGTTCTTGTCCACTGGTCCAACTTGGGTTTTTATGACATATTTTTTCATTATCTTTTTATATTTATTCAATTGTGTGTGTGTTTGTGTGTGTGTGTGTGTGTGTAGAAATCAGAATACAACTAAAAAGAGTTGGTTCTCCTTCCACCATATGAGTTCCAGAGATGAACACAAATTCCCAGGATTGGTAATAAATGCTTTTAGTCACTGATCCTCATCCACGGGCCCCTAGTATTTTTTTCTGTGTCATTCGACCAGCCACTCTGCCCAATCGGACTCGTGCAGTAGTGGGAATGTTCTGGGCACTAGCCACTATGTCTCCACTAGCCATGCGTGGTGAGTCGCCACATGGAATAAGACTGATGAAATTAAAAATCAAATTCTAATTTAATTTGGTTTCATTAAAATTTGAACAGATAAAGGAAGATAATAAATATGACATCACTCAGAAAAACAGCAATCAGCTGTTTTCCAAGCTCTGATTGCCAGAGTCTGAATTTCTACTGGTTCCTCTCAAATACTTTAAGGAAAAAAAAAAAAACAAGCACCACTTTAGTTAATCATCATTCTATTAGAATTAAGGTCCTCTTGACAAAGATCCATTTTGAACGATGTTTGTAAACAAGTGGATGAAAAGCCCATTATCTATGAAAAAAACTGAAACAACACTGGGAGCTAATGGACCCCTTCTGGATATAAAAAGTCTCCATAAGATAGCTGATTACAGTCTTACTTTCTTCATCTAAGAAAGTTCCCACTAAGAACCTTTCAGCCAGTCAATATTACAATGCCTTACACCATAGAATGCATGTGGTATTGAGCATAACGTTATAGCAGTAATGTATGGTTTTGATTTGGGTTTTGGAGGTAGTGCAGGGATGCAGTCTGGGACCTGCTGACTCCTAGGTAAGCACTCTACTATTACTGAGCTACATCACCACAGCAGATTTTGAAAACAATGAGCATTTGTCAGAGGTCAGAGGTCAAGAAACTGGAAATCCACCAATACTGTATGCTTTATACTAGGATGTCTCTGTGGAGAGCATTTTTTTTTTTCAATAATGTGTTTTCTCTTTCCTAGCAAGAGACTTTCCAGAAATTTAGCTTGGCCTCCTTAAAATTACCTTTCTAGCAAACTTCACTAAAACATACCACTAGTCAACCAAAGGGAATACTAAATAATAATAATAATAATAACAACAACAATAGTAATAATAACGCTATGAGAGGAGAAAGTGAAAGGGTGGATGACCTCGAGGGTTGGAGGCCCACGGACGTAGAACCTGGAAATCAGCCCAGGACAGTGTCTCTGACCCAACAGTTGCACTGAAAGTGGTTGTTTATGTGGCTTGAAACACAGTGGAGAAGGCAGCTGTAAGCTGCCAGAGGAGAATCTAGCTTAGCCCTAAGGCACAGGGTTATCTTTCAGAGAGTGCCTAGCAGGAGACAGGCATTACTAGTCAAGCGTCGCTGACACCTGCCGGCACCATCTGTTTGCTGGAAAGGCTACCGTGTGCACTAATGTGCGCATGCGTGGGTCCCCTAGCTTGGCTGTAGCCTGAGTGAGTTCTCCTCTCCATTCCTTCACTACCATCACCACCACAACACAAGTAGGAAATACTAGGCTCCCGTGCTCAGGTACACCCACTTAGAGGTGCTCCAAAACCTAAACAAAATTCGACTTTTCACCCACATGTACTGAAGATTAAATAAATGCTGAGTAACTATAATCTTAATAGAACCAGTACGAACACTGAAAACCCAAATCTTGTACAAATATCTAAATCTGTTCTTAGCCAAGGTTTCAAAATCTTGGGCAAACATCTGCCTATAGAATATCATGAATGAATTCATAAGTAAATGGCTAATTTGTAAGGAAAAATGTACAGAATTTTAAACCTGTCACTGCTCTTGTTTGCAAATCCTTGAAGGCCTCAGAGACTCTATGAAAAAGTGCAGGAGGCTATATTAACTAACAGGCTTTAAGTGTTCTCCTTCTCTCTTATAGGGAGCAATAAGGAACCAGAGAATATATTTACCCCCAACCAGAAAGACCTCACAGTAATTTTTTTCTACTTTCTCAATCCACCTTGTATTTCTTTAAGAGTTGCTTTTGGAGTGATACTACAGCTTGACTTATTAAAATCTTCTGTGTTGCTGTCATTTGGATTGGCATTTCAACTGTACCATCATTAAATTTCCTAACTATTATTATTAGTTTTCTGAGTAAGCTATAGCTTATAGGGCCACACAGGCATTTCTTCCTGGTTCCATTGCAACAGATCTTGAGTATGTATCGAGTGCAAGGTGTCCAGTCAAACAAAGGGATGACCAAACCAGGAACCGTCCTTGACTTTACAGACCCAAGTACACACGAGTGTCACCACAACAATCTTTCTATAACAGAACATGGTGACAGATCACTAAGAGGAACTCAGTGTCCAGAATAGAAACCCAATTAAGATCTGATGTGTGGATAGTGTGAAAAAAAATGTGCATAAGCAACAAACCAGCCTTGAACCACAGAGCATCAGGACTCGCAGCAGACAGCCTGAGGGGGTGTGGCTGAGAACAGTGGGAGGAGCCACAATTGAAGCGAAGCAGAGGAGGCGGTACCAGTTCTCCAGTCAGGCTAAGGAGTTGGTGTCATAACCCAGAAGCACCTCGAGCCTCACTGAGTGGTTTTAAGAAGGAGGGTGATGGTGACAAGGTGTAGCACATACATAGTGCTACAGCTAGGCAAGCCACTACTCTGGTCCCTAATGATGGATATGAAAGGAATTTGTAAAATTAGAGCATCCCTACAAAAGTGCTAAAAGACATTTTTGTGTGTTGGTTTTCTAGTAATTTTCCTCCAAAGCAATCCAGGACTCGCTGCATTGCTTCATAATTACATAAAAAAATATTTTACGAAGCAAAGCACACAAAGACATTAATTATGAAGTTCACATTGCCTTAAAAGCGTTACCCTAAACTCTTTCCCAATGCTAATTAGAAAATAGCATGTACATACAAGGTGTTGTTTATCTGCTATTTGCAAACATTGCAATTTGCCAATACCAGCAACTGTTAAAAGATAGAGGCCTTGCTAAGGCAGAGCAAGGTAAACCTACTTCATCGTATCTAACAATGCTGTTTAATCAAGCAGCAGCTAAGAGTCTGAAGGAGACCATTTCACGTTAATGAAGACTATAAAAGAGAAAATTAACTACCAGCGGCAAAATGTACAAAGTAGGAAGTGTCTGTTTGGTTCAGTCTTCAGAAACAGACGAGCCCGGAAACTGAATGCACAGATTTTGATAAGCCTGCAACAGTTTTAAGCATCAGTTAAAACAGTAACGTTAGGAAAATGTAATGCTTGTAACTGCGGCTCCGGTTCAAAATATTTATGGAAGTGGAAAATCTGAAGGGACCTTAAAACAGAGCCGAATACTCTCGCTTCGTTGTGCCTGCACACATCAAGTACACTGTAAATTAGGCCCAGAGGCGAACACACTTCTACTTTCTTTAAAGAGACATTCTCTCAAAACACACACACACACACACACCACACACACACACATCCCTGAAAAGACTAGCAATCCTATCCCTGTGGCAGGCTCCACTCGAATAGCGTCCCACCATGCTGAACAAATGTTCAGTGTGAACGCGGTCCAACAGCACGCCCCGCCTCCCTCCAGGAGACCAGGGTGGCTCAAATACACGGCTGTTCTCTCCTGCCACTGGTGCCACAACGAGAACAGGAAGCCCAGCCTTGTGGTTACCTAGTGCCCGATGGGCTGGCAAAGTGAGGAGCTGAGAATGAGGCTGGACCCTTCCCGTGTCAACTGATGGCTTTCCCCGAGCAGGGTTAGCCAACGTAACACACTCCTAACAATGCATCTTCATAATAGTGAAAAGGCTTCCTAATAGTAGATGAGGAGCCTCAAATCTGCGTTCCTGCCTATGAGAAGCATGACGTCATCACAGGATGTTTAGCACCATCTACAAGAAAATGAATTAATAAAAAAGATATAGAAAATAAGATTTTTCTGCATCTGGACTCATTGATCACAATATTTCTATCACATTTTGAAAGATTTCTTGTAAAGCATTAGACCAGGAGCTAGACCTGGCTTGGGACATTCATCTTTCCTCATGTCATCGTTTATAGAAATTCAAGTCCTAAGGATAGAGATTAAGAGGCTAGAAATTTAGTCCCACTGTGGTATTTAGAGGTGACCTTTGTGATGTGATTAAATTAGACAAGGGGTGGGGAGTTTTGTGTGCAGCTTCTATAATTTATAACCTGTCCAGCATCATCCACAAGACAAAAAAAAACTGCTATTAGACAATTAATTGCTAAAAGAAAAAAAAAAGTACCAATTAGAAACTCATCAAAATATGTTTGGAACATGTTAGAATGGTTATGCATATTAAAATGATATCAGGATAAATATATTGAGAACTGTGGAACATACAGGATGGAGAAAAGGTGTAGCTGCCTCACCCTGCTCCCATAAGGAAGGCAGCCATAGTTGCAGTGTGTGACTGTTACCCCATCTTCCAAAGCACTCCCCACTTGCCCAGAGGCTTCATCTCAGCTTGATCCTCACCGATGGCACAGCTACTTAAATGCCACCTGTCCATCTGTCCCTTGTTCCATCCAGACCTACTCCTGTACCTTGCTTCTGCCACTAGAGTCAACTTTAATCCAGCCTCAGTCTGCAAGCCTGGATGCCTGGCTCAAGATCTCCAGACGCTCTGCAACTCCATTTAGCATCTTGTCTTAGCAAAGCAATGTCTCCTCTTGTAGCTTTATCATCCCGGCTTGTCTATCTCCTAAGCCAGTTCTTTTGTTTGTTTGTTTGTTTGTTTGTTTTTATTACTACATACATTTAATTTATTTGTGTATGATAAAAACAGTGACATTTCTGCCAGTTTTTCTGCAAGTATCAAACAATTTCAGTTCAGTTAAATTTGAGCTCCAGATATGCCTCATTGAAGTACACTTTTAATTGTATATTATATAGCCTCTGTCTTTAGAAGATTTAGTCTCTCTTTAGGGATTTAAAAATTCTACAGGAAATTCAGGAAAAAAACACAAAATGGCATCTCAAAGGGTGACAATGTTGCAACTACAAACTTGGAGTCTATTAAAGAATATAGTGAGGGCCTAATGATTTCACTTTTTAGCATCAAGAAAGGAAGTCTAATCAAGAGAGAGGCTGGCTGTTAGGCAAGTGGAAAGTATGGAACATCTGAGCAGATTTCGGTGATTACAGATAAGTTCAATTACCCAAGTCCAAGTTCTCTCTGTTTCTGTTAGAGGCCCTTTATTATTGTGGAATGAACCCTAAGCCAG
Organism: Apodemus sylvaticus; assembly: GCF_947179515.1. Classification (NCBI taxonomy): domain Eukaryota; kingdom Metazoa; phylum Chordata; class Mammalia; order Rodentia; family Muridae; genus Apodemus; species Apodemus sylvaticus. The sequence goes on along the minus strand of NC_067491.1, from coordinate 24,064,990 downwards.
TTTTACCCGGAGTTCTGCCCTGCCCTCACTATCACTTTCCAACCATTTTCTCATAGGTAACTAGGTTACTAGATAGTTCAGTAAATCCACATGATCACAGTGAACAGTGTGGAGTGTAATCTCAAAATTAACACTGACTCATTAAGGTAAATTTTGTTTTTAAGAAGTGACTGCCAGCCGGGCGGTGGTGGCACATGCCTTTAATTCTAGCACTTGGGAGGCAGAGGCAGGCAGATTTCTGAGTTCGAGGCCAGCCTGGTCTACAGAGTGAGTTCCAGGACAGCCAAGGGCTACACAGAGAAACCCTGTCTCACAAACATCAAAAACAAACAAAAAACAAAACAAAACAAACAAAAAAACCCAAGAAGTGACTGCCAACTATCAGCTATAACAGGAAAGTGGGAGGACCACTTAGCACATTGAAGCAAACGAAACCAACACACTTTCTAAATTAATGTTTAAACCTTGGCATTGTGGGAAGATATAACTGTGTCTAGATTTCTGAGATAGCCTCCTCAGGTTATTTGAAATTTCGACTCTCCCTTGGAAATGGTTAAAGTTCATTTGTGTTTAGTCTTTGCATGTTTGATGGTCATTCCCTCCTTATGAAAATAGAAACAAGCTCATACAAAGTAATTTTTAGAACTGGAGAAATACATGTTTAATCTCGAGGTGCCATAAATTAAGAAGACATTGTACCTGGCAATATGCAATGGAAATAAAATAACTGGGTTTTTCAGGCTTGTTATCATAAGGTAAGTAATTTTTTTTTTTGTTTTTTGGATTTGGTTTTTTTGAGACAGGGTTTTTCTGTATAGCCCTGGCTGTCCTACAACTCACTCTGTAGACCAGGCTGGCCTCAAACTCAGAAATCTGCCTGCCTCTGCCTCCCAAAGTGCTGGGATTACAGGCATGCGCCACCATCACCCGGCTAAGTAAAATCTTTGAACTCAGATTTCTCTTCAGTCCAGCTCTACCACTGGACTTCTGTTCCATGAGACTATGTAAAACAAACAATAGCTTGACCACCAACTATTCTGTGACTATCCAGAAATCAGCAGGTAAACTGTGATTTAACTTGAACCACTAAAACACAGCTCAGTATAAGCTAGTGAAGAATTCTCAACACAAGAAGAAATCCTACTCTGTAGCTAGTGTGGAAGTCCCAGAACTAACTTAGTACTTCAACTACCTTGTTAAGAACTGTCTCAAGATTGTATTGTCTGCTTTTTCATGAATGGGGTGAATGTAAGAATTGGAACGCAGGAATGGATACTTTAACATCTGTAATAATGACTTCATTCACTAATACAATGTATACCTGTCAAAAAGCAGTCTCAGTAAGAAAGAGTTATTTTGGCACACAGTTTGAGGTTCAGTCCATCAATGTGAGTCCACCAATTTGTGTGCTCAGCTCACGTTAGACCTTATTTGGTCTAGGGCTCCTACATTTATAGTAGGTCTTACTATATGACTTAACCAAAAATACATATACCTCACTGCCCTGCTCATGAACCTATGTCTTAAGTGATTCTGTATACTTTATGGTGGTTGATCAACATTAACCATCACAACTGTTATGACAATATTAGCTGCAGATCTATCAGCCATAGGGTGGTGGTAGGAGGTTGTTGAGGCTGTCTTGTGTGTAGTCACCTATCAACTGAATGCTTCACAGTCAAAGCCAATCATATAGAACAAGTGGTAATACTATCATCATTCTGGAAATGTGTCTAGGATATCTAAGAAGATAATAGGGATGTGTAGAATACAAAAGATGAAAGGCTTCTTGGAAAGTCTTATTTCCAAACAACTATGCTAAAAGAGAAAGTCACCAGAAACCAATCAACTCTGTTGATCCCAGAATTCTAGGCCTGGAGTACCTAATGTATGCTTCCTCAGATCGAACCCTGAACAATGATCCAAATACAAGAACTTCAGTTAACTGGAAATTCCAGGGAATGCTAGAAGTAAGAAGAAGTCTGGAAAGGATACAAAGCAGAAAGAAAAAATATAGAGTAAGCAATCAAATGTCTCACAACAATATATTTAATCACTGACATGTTACCCTTTGTCAAGGAGCGCTCAGAGTGCTCCCTGGAGCTCTCCTTCTCAAACACCAATGAGCAGTATGCAGATACTGGGATTTTACACATAATCTGATTGTGTAGGTATAGGGTCGACCCTGAGACTCCATACTTCCTCGGAGATGTCATATGTCAGTATTTCCTTGGTTCTTACAAGGTACACATCAAAGATTTTGAAGGTTCCCTACTGCCTTTTCATTTATTCTATACAAAACAGAAATCATTATCCACACCTGAGTGATAACAGATTTAATTTTGAATTAGCGTATCAAATCTGTATGCCTGTCTCTATGTGTAGACCAACAGGGAGCCAAATGTGGACCTTGAGACACAGGTGGCTGTAAGGTGGCTGTCTTACAGCCATTAGTCATAACAGCCATTGCTCTTAGGAACTGAACTACAGTTTACCAAAAGAGACACAAGAGATCTTAGCTGCCATCTCTCCATCCCAAGTAACACATATTTAAATCTGTTTTTATTTCTTGTAATTCTTATCCTAATCACTGCATAGTCACAAAACATCATCAATCTTGGCGGTTTTGGCCACTTCCTGGGTAACATACTCCAAACATTTTGTTCACCCTGTCTTACTATTCTTACATCAGATGGCCTTGCCCTCTAGAGGGCAGCCAGCCAACAGTAGATATAAACTGAGTATGTCATATCACTCCCGACTTTTCGTCCTCTTTTCTGTTTACCTCTTGTTCTTGTACCCTAGTCTATTTAGCCAAGTCATGCTTTGAGTTTTCTACTTTGTTTTAAATATTTTGCCCTCACAAATGAGCAAGGGTCTATTTTCCTGGTCTTGACACCCAAAACTTCCAAGGTATAATTATAATCACTCATGGACTCTTAAGAACTTGACTCCCTCCCAATTATGATATCTGAATAGCACCACCTGGCTAATCCATGAGGATCTCAAGAGAGATGGAGAGATAGACACTATGAAATTGCTATTTTAAAATGACTATGCATGTTCAAAGGAATATGTGTTTTTTAAATATTTATTTATTTATTTTTATCTGATTTTATTTGTCTAACAGAGACAATACCAAGCCTCTCAACATAGTTTAAAAGAAACTATGCTATGCTGTGATGGGCCCTTTGAAATGAACCACAAAGTACTACAACATTTATTTTTTAAAGTTTTAACATATGATGTGTATAAATCTGTAAACTCACATGGCATTTGTACAGAAAGCTGAGAGAAAATGGCTGTACTCTTGTATTCCATATTTTGTAATTGATGCTTGTAGGGCCAGGGAACTATAGAACTTGGAAGAGTTATGTCCAGAGCAGGAGGGGGGTGAGTTGGATGCAACCCTGGAAGTCTCATCTTGAAGTGGGACCATTCCCTGCCTTGGGCCTGCATGTCCTGGTACACATAGTCCTGCAACTCACACCTATGCCCACATGTAATCAAAGTGAGGTTAAACGGTCCCTTTCCTTATAAGGTCATGTCCAGCAAGCACCTGGAATTCCTCCCTGTAGTGGCTATTCTTGGTTGTCAACTTGACTATATCTGGAATGAACTTCAATCTAGGATTGGAAGGCTCACCTATGATCCTAATCTGGAGGATCAGAGATATAAGTTTCTGACCTGGATCTTGGCATGGAGATCTTGAAGCTTAGTGCCTATGAATTCCAGAAGATTAAGACAAGGAGATCTCGGAGTTCAAGATCATCTAGGATTAAAAGCATGGAGGCACACGCCTTTAATCTGGGCTACACCCTCTGCTGGAGATCTGTATAAGGACACTGGAAGAAGGAAGATTTACTCACTCTTCCTTGCCTGCTTGCCTCATGTGACTGAGCAACTGCTAGATCCTTGGACTTCCATCCACAACTTCTGCTGACCATTGTTGAGGAGCTAGACTATAGACTATAACTCAACTACAAATTCCCTAACTATATAGAGACTGCCCATACATTTCTGTGACTCTAGAGAACCCAGACTAATATACTCCCTATCCAAATGAGACTTCCCAGCACCTGGGCCTACCTAAAAACCCCCTACTCATCCCAGATGTTTAAAATACCTTTGTTACCCGCTCCCCCCACTAAAGGATCTGCTCCCTGAAGTCTGTCTATGGAGAAGTCTCTTTCTTGTTGCTTTCACTTGCTGCCTGAGGTCTCCATCACCCCGGCGTTGTTCTTGCCTCTGGTCCCTTCTTGGGATCTCCCAGCTGTGGTCTTTGGACATTACACCATTAAAGGATGGGAAGTGGATTGGGAATGACAGATTATATATAGATATTTTTCAATATTTTTGAAAATATTTAGACTTATTCTTAGTTTTCAATTTATAGAATTCTAATGTCTATGGATAGTTTTCATAGTAGCATTGAGATGGGCTAGGGGAATAGCTCTCTGGCTAAAGCATAGGAGGGGCTAGGGGAATAGCTCACTGGTTAAAGCATTTGTTGCTTTAGCAGATGTCCTCAGTTCTGTTCTCAGTATGACTGAGAACTACTATGTGAGAACTGAGACTCACACCATGACTCTCAACTACTCATAACTCCAATTGGTCTAAACTAAGAGAATCAATGCTCTCTATTAACATACTTAAGCACTGGGTATATCATGAAAGCAAAACACTTATACACATAAAAATAAACATTTCTTTGTTTGGTGGTTTAGTCCCTGGGAGCTCTGGGGGAGTCTGGTTGGTTGATATTGTTGTTTTTCCCATGGGTTACAAACCCCTTCAGCTCCTTCAGGCCTTTTTCTAACTCCTCCATTGGGGACCCAGTGCTCAGTCCAATGGTTGGCTGCGAGCATCCACCTCTGTATGCTCTGGCAGAGCCTCTCAGGAGACAGCTATATCAGGCACCAGCTGAATATGTAGCAGAGGATGGCCTTGTAGGGCATCAAAGGGAAGACAGGCCCTTGGTCCTGTGAAGGCTCAGTGCCCCAGTATAGGGGAATGCCAGGGCAGGGAAGTAGGAGTGGGTGGGCAGGTGGGTGCAGCACCCTCATAGAAGCAGGGAGGGGGTATAAGATAGGGGGGTTCCAGAGGGGAAACCTGGAAAGCGGATAATATTTGAAATGTAAATAAATGAAATAGCCAATTAAAAAATAAACCAACAACAATTACCTCGAAAGAAAAAAATAAACATTTCAAACAAGAAAGAAAGAAAGAAAGAAAGAAGAAGAAAGAAAGAAAGAAAGAAAGAAAGAAAGAAAGAAAGAAAGAAAGAAAGAAAGAAAGAAAGAGGAATAAAAATGGGCTTAAGTGGGGCTGGAAAGAAGGATCAATGGTTAGGAGAGCTCTTGCAAAGGACTTGAGCTAGGTTCCCAGCATTCATGTCATGTGGTTCACCATCATCTGTAACTCACGTACCAAGGGATCCATTCCCATCTGTAAGCTCTGCCAACATCTACACTCAGGTGAACAGACACACAGAGGCACATAAATAATTTAAAGGAAAGTCAATCTTAAAATACACCAAATCTCATATGTTGGTTATCATTGTCTTATCAAGATGATCATAATGATAACAGGCATTTCTACTGCTATTTTATAATTGTACTTCTCATGCTCAAAAGATCTGTATATTAAGTATCTGGTCTCTCCAGCCTGGTTATAATGGTTGTCTATAAGAAAATGCAGGATTATTATACTAGCTGAAATTTTAAAGCCAGTATCAGGATAAAACACATGGGGTATTACAGAACAGAGAAGTGGAACTACGGGAGTCTGCTTGTATATCACTTTTTCTTCTCCATTTCCAAAACCTTGTGTTTCGAAGTCTATTTGCATTTTAAAAAGCTTATACAGCTAGTAACAAAAGGGGAAATAAAGCCATAAAAATCTATAGAAATCTATTTGAAGATTATATGTTGAATGGTTTAGAGGGGGAGAAAAGAAGGAGGAAGGGAAGGAGAGGGAGGGAAGGAGGAGGAGAAGGAGGAGGAGTTGGAGGAGGAGGAAGATGAGGAGAAGAAGAAGGAGGAGGAGGAAGAGGAGGAGAAGAAGGAGGAGGAAGAGGAGGAATAGAAAAAGGAGGAGGAGGAGGAGGAGGAGGAAGACTAGGAGGAGGACAAGGTCCACCCAGGTTCTGAACTGAGAATAGAGTTTCTAGAAATAGTTTTGATTAGACAAACAGTACACATGAGCACACCCTTACAGAACTCCATGTACAGTGGCTGTGTGACATCTAAATTATTGTAATGTAAAATGTGTTTCAGACATGAGAAGTCTGACTAAGTGAGGTAGTATGAGTAATGTTGTTACAATCTCATCACAATCTAGTCTAGCATCCACATTGCTGCTGTGGATCTTTTCTATCTGATATACTCTGCTTTTGCACAATTTATCCTCCAACCAGTTTCCTTTAACACAGCAATACACTAATAAAAGTCAGGTGGGTTTAATGAGTACAACTCTTAAGGAAGGCCAGAACCTGAAAGTGAAAATGTCACCAAGCCTTCTCTAGTGACTTAGCCTCATATATTCTTTCAAGAAGACAAAATTTCAATCACTTTCACACATGAGTAATTTCAAGCACTTCATAGCAGCTTGGAGAATAATCTCAACTTTATTATACCTCTTTAGCCTTATGATCCTGCAAGAATTATCTTACCATTAGTACCAGGAGGAAAAACAAAAAATTAACACATTTACAAAACAGTATGCCAATTATGAAAAGAAAAAATAGAATTAGGCTTACTTGAAATTGATAAAATATTATTTTTATGTAAAGCATTGACAACTCTAGTCAGTTTTAGTAGAATTGTCTGCAAAGACAGTCATTGGCAGGTATCTGTTCCTGAACCATACATTTGCTTGATGTCACTAGAAAGAAAAAGTAATTTCTAGATGAGCAGACACTACTGAGACAATCAGTGCCTTTTGCAAATGCTACCTTACTTAACCAGCCACTTTAACTCAATTTCAAGTTTAAAGTACTAAGGGGCCACCCTTAAAGTGGCAAGCTCTTTCTCCAAATTAGAATTTTTCTATTCAGTCACTAATACAATAATATCTTACTTTACACTATCACCCATGTTTTGAACACCCTCACTGTATTCACAGTGTAATACTCTGAAATAACTGCTGTCACTTATAAAGGAATTATGTAACAAAGGTTTATCTTGCACTTTCTCCTCACAGTGCTGAAATATTATTTGTCAATAGCAGATATAAAATAATTTGGAGGTGTAAGTAAAATCTGAGAGTGTAAATCCTACACATATTTCATAAACGTATGTATCCTCTGGGTATATAATATATGCATGTTGTATACATATATACATGTATATAATATATGTATATGAGTATATGTATACTTACACATAGTCTTAACCTCTTTCTGATTAAAGCAATGGAGTGAAAAGAAATCTACAAGAGGTGAGCAAACATGTATTGAAATCCATTGCCATAATTTTGACATGTGTAGAATGCTACCATTTTAATACTATCTAATAAATCTTAACAATGATATATGGTTTTATAGAATGTACTATATATTCATGGAGCTTTGAACTTGTGTCCTAGTGTTATCTAAAATGCAAACATTTGCAGTTACATTGAGAGTAAAATCTAACTGAGCTTGGTTTTTAAACTCAAGGTCACAATTAATTTCATGCCAGTAACATTTGTACCTATTGGGTTTTCATTGTCCTGTGGGTTTAGCAGAAATAATCCCATGGAGCAATGAAAAACTAATGGAATGCAATCTGCCAGCATCCCTGGTATCAACATGCAAATAAGGTTGAAAAGGTAAAAATTTAAAGATAATGGAACCTCATTACAGGCACATGGAGATTTATAATGTCTTGCTAACTTTTCCATCTGTGACATTCTAGTGGCTAAAGCTCAGCCTCCAGGCCACAGTCCATTATGAACCCTAAGTTCTTTTCTAAGAACTGAAATAATTAAGGAATCCACTGAATTCTAACCAGCCCAACACTGACCATGTTGATGTATGATCCCTAAATGTATTTTCTTTGATTTCTCTAAGACTGTCAGATCTAAAATATCCCCTCTGCTTTATTCACAATGAAGGGTAGTTTTGATACTACTTGTGTTCATGAGACCTTTTAAATTTCAGTTGTCTTTTCTTCTGTTCAAACACAGAAAACAGTAAATACTCACATGTTTTTTAAAACTTCACTTTTGAAGCTACATGTTCTTGAGTAACTGATAACTATTTTTGTATTTGTTTTATTATGGTAGAATAAGATTCCAGAAAAGAGACTCCAGGCAAATTGTGTACCAAGAACAATGATATCTATCCCAATTAAAAGTAGGGTTGTGCTACCCAGAAATGACTTGAAATTGAGAGAGACCCAAAACAACTAGGATAGTAAGAATAGAATTTTACCTTTGGGAGAAGACACTGTATTAAAAAACTGCACCTGAGATCACGATAAGTGCTATAAACAATCTTTTTCCCTTCCTTCACTTATTCACCTTGCTAGATGGCTTCCAAACTCACAGAGGAGGAATAAAAAGAACTTCCAGTTAGAAATAAAGCACAAAAGCTACATATTAGAAAAATAAAACTAAAATCATTCCAGAAGTTTGTAGACTATGAGAGCTTAGCTGTATAGTAGATGGGTCCAGTGCCCATGGTCACTTTTTGTTGTATATTGTTTTAAATTTCTAATATACAATAAAGCCCATGAAAATAAGATTCATACAAAATATGAGCGATATGATCATCTCTACAAGAGGCAACACCTAGAATATACATATTTTATTTTAATACTGTGGAATACTGGACCTAGGAAATTCACTCATCAAGAAGGGTTGCAAACACTTCAAGTAATTACAAGAATAATTTTATAATCTCTTCTAGATATTATGTGGTGGCAAGACTGAGGTCAATTCTTTGTCTACAAAGATTTATGATAATACATTTCATTTTCCACTATGATGCAAGCTCACAAGTGTCCTTGACACTAGAGGTTCCAGCTGACACTTAACAAATTTGAATTTTAAATGTCGATGAATTTATCTGTTTAATCACTATTTACCTTTCTCATATTCATCTATTGACTGCCTAGTGATTTGCATATATATCTATGTATCATTTATTTATCTATCTGCTTAACTATAGGTCTCATATACCATGTCACCTTCTAAAATATCCAATCATTGTGGCAGTCAAAGGGTCATTATAGCCCATTTTCCATTCTTCCTCCTACTCAATGAAAATGTTCCCTCCACTTCCTCTCCTAAAGAAAAAGACTGGACTGCCAAACACAAACCTTGTATTTCTATTTTTCCCACAGAATTATAACTCTCTATGCTTTTTCTAAACTGAAGTGTAAGTTAAAAAGTGTTTTGTGAACTGGCCTGGGAATCTATCTACACATGGTTACAGACCATTGTTTAAAGTTTCTATGAAAGCAATGTTGAAAATTCTCCAAGAATTCAGGTCTCCTTTTTTTTACATTAGCAGAAGATGCCTTTTTCAGGAAATGAATGGGTACTTTTATTTCCTATCAGTAAATCAGGGTGTCTAATCAAAGTTAGACCTTTCTAGTATTAAGTGTTTTTCTGCCACCCACCCACTCTTTGCCTATACATTGTAGGTAAATTGCCATCAGTGTTAGGGGCATTATAAAGAGTATAAAGAGAAGTAATTAATTAACTCTGTCCTGCAGGGACCTGGAGATGCTTGTAGCTCTGAAATAGAGTACTTGACTAGCCTGCAAAGTGTCTGTAGGCTCAATCCTAGGCACTACTAAAATAAGGAAAGAAGGAAGGCAAACAAAAGAAAAACCTGCAAAGCATTCTTTTAGGCTGAAGATAACTACATCCTTTGAGTTAGCAGCCTACTGACAACAGAAAAGAAGTTGTATGCTTCAATATAATCTGGGTATAAATGAACAATATTCCTAGAAATACACCCATATAGAAACGTAAAAATTACATGCTCAAGGAAATAAAAAGCTCCTATAGGTATTGTGGACTTTATTGTTCTTAGTGTTTTCTGAACTACACTTTCCTTCACGTACACAAAACGATACACAATATCTACTACCCTCAAGAAAACTGGTACCCACTACTGTCTCTTTTTATGGCTAAGAGATGACTGTGGCTCTATCCTAGGAACAGTAAACAAAACAACTGAAGAAATTAATCAGCAATTGACTGCAAAGCCTCTCTCAAACTCCTTAACTCTGAAACTCAAAGACCTAGAGTCTTAGAGGAAATATAAAACATCTGATAAGCAAAGATTTAAAAGCAAATCATCATCATCATCATCATCATCATCATCATCATCATCATCATCATTATCTTATACATTGCACCCAACTACAGTTTCCCCTCCATCCACTCTTTCCAGTCCTCACCCCAGATCCACTCCTCCTCTATTTCCCTTCAGAAAAGATCAGGCCTCCTAGGGATATCAACTAAGCAAGGCATAACAGTTACAATAAGACAAGGCACAAAACCACATATCAAGGCTAGACAAGGCAATCCAGTAGGAGGATCCCAAGAGCAGGTGAAAGAGTCAGAGACACCTCTACTCCCATTGTTGGGAGTTGTACAAGAACATCAAGTTACACAACCATACAATATACTCAGAGGATGTATTGCAGACCCATGCAGGTTCCTTTCTTGTTGGTTCAGTCTCTGTGATCCCCCATGAGCACTGCTTAGTTGATTCTTTGGGCTGTATTCCTGTCCTTGAATCCTCAGGATCCTATAATCCTTCCTGCCCCTGCTTCATGGATTTCCCTGAGCTTTAGCCAATGTTTGGCTATGAGTCTCTGTATCTACTCCCATCAATTGGATTACGATTAAGCAAATTAAGAAAATCAAGGTTAAGCCATTAAGATTAATCAACTCTTAATCATGCCTCTTTGATCCTTACCTACTTAAAAACATTCCATTTATCTCATTATTTTGCTCATGTGCCTTAGCCTGTGGGTCCCTACATTCCTACGTGCTAACAGTAGTCAACAAATATATCCTAAATGGTAAAATTAGCAGTGCTTTCTGTCCTGGGAACCTTCTTTGACCCTTCTTATAAGTGCCCATTACATTGTTCTTGCTATAGTTCAGTGACTGAGCAAGAAAGAATTCTTAAAAGGTAGAAAAATTAAAGTTAAGTGTGACCCTTCAATGTTAGTTTCGAGACTGTAGAGTAAGAAGAACCAATAAGTTGACTCCTAATGACCAAATTCACTTTATAAAAGCACATGAAACAGAGAGATCCTTACCTTCTTCTGGTCTTCCAGCTTGTGACTCACCGGATTCTTCCCATGTCTGTTCATTTCTGAAGATAAATCCATCACATTAGGTCCTTGCCCACAAAATGCAAACTCTTCAAAATGGCAGCAAACTAATCCAAGATGCAGTAAATAGGAAAACACTGGCAGGCCACATGTCCCATCACACGCTGACTTCGGATGTCATCCACTCCAAGGAGCAATTAGAAAATCCATGGATTGAATGAAAAAGATGAAAGTTTGAAATTTAGTTCCAGCACCTTCCAAACCAGCATATCGTTCTATAATGCTGACGCCTCCTAAGGGATCTACTCATCCAGGAAAGTCATTTCCAACTGTTATCTCTTTCTGTCTTCACCATTCTCCATTTTAATACAAAAGTACAGTACTTCTATATACCTGTGAAGAAAGAAAAGCAAGGTTTAATCCTGTGCCTTTTGCCATACAGTTACATACATACATACATACCACACCACATTGAAATAGAAATCAACAAGAAATATGCATGTGATCTATCAAACAAGAGTTGTAGAGGAGCTCTCAGAGTGAGCTAATGCTGTGCTACATATTTTTCAATAGCAAGTTTATTTAAACTTCAAATCCAAATGAATCAACAAGATGTTTGTTTTCCCTATGCTTTAAGATGTATTAATGAATATGCATTTTTACATGTCTAAATATTACTAAAAGAACTGGAATGTGAATCCAGATTGCTTTCACTTTAAAATCCATTCTCTGTCCTACATCAATTCTTGCCAATTCATATTTCAGCATTTGTGCACAGGAATTACATAAATACATATGGCTAATGCTTTGATGCATTATATACATGACACATATATACATGTGCTTTAAAACATTATACATTTCAATAGTTTCCAAACCCAGACAAAATAATGAAATCACTGGATGATGATGATAATAATAATTACAATAACAATAATAATAATTTTTAAACTCAACTTTATTGAAGCATAATACACATCTAGTACAGTTCATCCATTTTAATGAGTTTGAGAAATAAATATATCCACATGAACCTAATCATAAGCAAAACACAGAACACTTCCTGTCCCACCTCCAACAGTTTTTCAAAGTCAATCCACACACTCCTTCTCAACCCCAGACAATAGCCGATCTACTTTAATCACTTTAAGATTACTTTTGCTGGTGCTTACATGGTTGTCATAGCAATGCATGGGGTCTTGTGTATGGCATCTTAACATAATGCTTTGGAACTTAACCATGTTGCTGTGTATATCAGTTTTATTGTTTGTACCTGAAAAGTAATTTTGATGTATAAATGCACCATGGTTCATTTAGAATAATAATCTTAAACGTTCCAAGCCTTACCAATTTAGAATCTACTGAAATTCTTGGACTTTCTTCCTAGAGTTTCCATACTCTTCAAACAATTGGCTCCCTTAAGAGATTTCACAACTGCTATACATATGCGTCAGTACATCCATAGCAATTACACTTTAGAATCATTGCCCCAATCCCTGAGATCACTTTAGGCAGCTGACCAGCTACTACATGAAAGCTTTAAACAAGAGGAAATCTACCCAGTTCTTTAAAAACTGAGGCAAATAGAGTCTTTTTTAATTTTAATTTTTATATTTTATGTGTACAGATGTTCTGTCTGCATGTGTACCTATGCACCATGTGTATGCCTGGTACCCATGGAGGCCAGAAGAAAGATTGAATAGTTTCAGGCTTCAACATGGGTACCAGGAAACAGATGGGCTCTCCGGAAGAATAGCTGATTCTCTTAAGCACTGAGCTGTATCTTCAGTCCCCAGTTCTAGCCTTTAGACCAGTGTTTCTAACTTTACGACTAAGTCTATATTCCCATACTTCTCTTTATTTGTCATTGTTCCCAATCTTTCTTCTGATAAATGCCTATGAAATATTTTTAATTTCTATCTTACATGACAATTCAAGTACAATTCTAAATAAATTAACTCTCCCTAGCACAATTAAAATTCTTCACCTACACAGGTAGTCAGATCCCAGCTGATCCGCCTAGGACAACCTGCAGAGGTGAGTGCCATTTGCAGCCCCCTGATCCCCACTTTCTAGCTCTGTCCTTGCTCCTTAATCCAGAATAACCTTACAAGACTCCAAAAGCATCCTGTCTCCCAGTGGAAATGTTCAGGGTCCCCAAAACTAACCAGCTTGGAGCACTGCCCAACTACCCATCCTAGTCAGATCTGCCCACTGGGTCTGACTGGGACACAGCCAGCAGAGAATGGTCTGCCTACAACATAGACAGCACAATGTGGTCTGCCTGTGGCATAAACAACAGAGTAGGATACTGAAGAAATCCTGGAGATAGAAAACTTTGGAAGGAGAACAGGAATTACAGACAAAAGCATCATTAACAGAATACAGGAGATGGAAGAGAGAATCTCTACTGTATAAGATATGATAGAAGTAATGATTATGCCAGTCAAAGAAAATAAAAAAAACCTAAAAATTTCATGACACAAAAGATTCAGGAAACTTGGAACACTATAAAAACTCTAAATCTAAGAATAATAGAAATAGAAGAACATTCCCATATCAAAGGTCCAGAAAATATCTTCCACAAAATCATAATAGACAATTTTCCTAACCTGAAGAAAGAGATGTCTATAAAGATACAAAAAGCTTACAGAACACCAAATAGATTGGACCAGAAAAGAAAAAACTCTGGCCACATAATAGTCAAAATATTAAATATACAAAACAAATGATTTTAAAAGTAGCAAGGGAAAAAGGCCAAGTAACATAAAGACAGAAAGTTCAATCCAATGAGGCTAACTATACTCAAGAAAACACAGTAAATAAATAATTTCACACCATAAAACCAATAGAAGAGAACCATGCTTACTTACATACACACTCAACCACCACCAATATAAAAATAACAGGAAGTAACAATCATTGGTCACTAATAGACAGTTCAACAAGACAGAAACTAAACAGAGAAATAACAAAACTAACAGAGGTTATGATTCAAATGGAATGACAAGTTCCAGAGAACATTTCACTCAAACATGAAAGAACATAACCTTTTCACAGAACCTCATGGAGCCTTCTCCAAAATTGACTATCTAATCATCACAAAGCAAACCTCAGCAGATATAAGAAGATGGAAGTAAACCCATGCATCTTATCAGATCACCATGGATTAAAACTGGACTTCAACAACAACAGAAACAACAGAAAGCCTACATATCCATGGAAACTGAAGAATTCTCTACTCAGTGATTACTGGGTCAAGGAAGAAGTAAAGAAAGAAATTAAAGGCTTTCTAGAATTCAATAAAATGAGTGGACAACATACCCAAATTTATGGGATACTATGAAAGCAATGCTAATATAAAAGTTCATAGTACTAAGAGCCATCGTAAAGAAATTAGAGAGTTCTCTTAGTAATGAATAAAAAGTACCTCTGAAGGTTCTGTGAGAAAAAGAAGCAAATATGCCCAATAGGAGTAGAAGGCAGGAAAAAATCAAACATGGGGCTGAACTCAATTAAACAGAAACAAAGAAAACAATACAAGGAATCAACAAAATCTAGAGCTGATTTTTTTGAGAAAATCAACAGGATAGACAAACCTTTAACAAAACTAGCTAAAACAGCAGAAAGACAGCACCCAAATAAATAAAATCAGAAATGAAAACGGAGACACAGCAGACACTAAGAAAATTTAAAGAAACATTAGGTCTTACTTCAAAAGTCTATACTCCACAAAATTTGAAAATCTAAATAAAATGCATGATTTTCTAGAGAGATACCAAATACCAAAAGTAAATCAGATAAACTATCTGAATAGTCCTAGAAACACTAAGGAAATTGCAAGATCTCCTAACAAAAAGACAGCCCTGGGCCATATGGTTTTTATTTCAGAATTCTACCTGACTTTCAAAGGAGAGTTAAAGACAATGCTCCTCAAACTATGCCACAAAAAAGAAACAGAAGGAACACTGACAAGCTCATTCTATGAAGTCACAATCATGCTGATACCTAAACCACACAAAGACTCAACAAAGAAAATTTCAGACTAATTTCCCTTATGAACATTGCCACATTACAGAGCAAGAGTTATGTTACTTTCCAACATTGCCTGTCTTCATGACTTACTCAAAATCACTCTGCTTTTCTTCTCTCTCTTCCCTAAGAAACTTTCCATAGCTATCTGGACTTCATTCGTTCTGCAAAGTTGTACCCTCCACCATAAGCCTGACCCCCACGGCTGCCTAACTTCAAGGATATGGACGGCCTTCTCTCCTCGTTTCTCCATCTCCCTCCCATGGGAAGCTAATGAGATTTACAGTTTGTTTGCTTTGGAGTTTTTCTTTTGTAAACTCTAAGAAAATTGTCCCTGAACTTCAAAAAATGGTCAGAAAGTTCATCTTATCAGAGATATAGAAAAATTAAAAAAGGAAGATCCAAACCTATGACCAAGATGCATTATGAACAGCAATCTAAGAAACAGTTAAGAGCATCCTGACCTATCTGACTTATGACTTGACTGAAAGGAAGTGAAAACTGAGTGATATGCAATTTTAAGGATGCTGCAGAAGGAATTGGTAATGAACTAATCTCATTGTTTGAACCCACTTGAACATATAAATGGCGTAATTGCCTCAGTGAGAAAACTCAAGAAAGCACTTTTGTGAAACTAGGCAAAAAATACTTGCTGCAAACTATAACTATCACCAGAAAAATTTCAAATTCATGCCACTGGCTCAAAAATCTTAAAACAAGCATGAACAAATTGAATCCATCAATGTTAAAAATGAATAATGTATTAGGCCTAAGCTTATATTATCCCAACAATGAAAGATTGGTTTAAGATTTGAAGCAAATCAGTGTAATTCACCACATTAATGAAATAAGGAAGAAAAATGATATGCTCATCTCTAATGGAGTAGAAACAAAAATTGATAAATTAAACCTTGACTAGAAACCAAAAAGGATATCTGGGCAAACCAAGAAGAGAGGGAGATCTTTTCATAATCTTTCTTTACGTGAAATAGCATTTCACACAAAAGTAGACATTGTATATATTGGTTAAGTATTTTTAAAACAGCTCGTTTAATCAGGAACAATACACAGATACCCTCAGATACCCTCTAAAATGTATAATATTCAATGTTAGACTTAAAGCTTTAGTTGGGCAGCAAGACAATAAATTACACATAAGAAGAGGTGGTGTGAAAAATGAAGGAGGGCAGGCAAGCAGCAGAAAGGAATAAACAAAAATTACTTGCAAATGTTTTAATATCTATAGATAAATACATTAAAGAACCAAAAGATTAATTACTGAGATTAATGAATGCACTCAGAATGTTTCCTGGATACAAATTCACATATACAAATCCCTTCTATTTCCTTCTAATATCAGCAAACATTAGAAAAATGAAACGTTGAAAGCACGACGTTTATAGTAACATTAAAAATAGCAAATGCTCTAAAAAGTATCTCACAAAATACTAACACCTTTGTGATAAAATAATTTAATAATAATAGCCATAATAAACATACTAGAGAGGATGGTGTGGAAACTCAGGAGGTCTTGATGCTGCATAAAAACTAAAAGCAGCTAAGGACTGCTGAGAGTGGGAGAAATAGTCTTCCCCAAGGGAGAGCACATCAATTAGTTATCTACTACCAAGTACTCAGGCCTCTGTGTGTATGTGTGTGTGTGTGTGTGTGTGTGTGTGTAAAACATTATATAGCCTGAGCAGGTTAAATTTAGAATATGTATATACATATATACACATGCATTTAATAATTTGTAAAAGAAGGCCATGAATTTGAAAAAGAGCAAGGAAGGAGTGTGGGAGAGTTTGTCAAGCAAAATGGAAGGGAGAAATGATGTAATTATACTATCATCTTAAAAATAAAATTAAAAAATGAGGAAAAACAATAAAAAGACATCAAAAATAAGTAAAAGGTTCTGGCGTATTCATACAGGATATTTCGATCATATCCTTTCTCCTCTCCCAACTTCTCTCAGGTCTCTCTCTCTCTCTCTCTCTCTCTCTCTCTCTCTCTCTCTCTCTCTCTCTCTCTCTCTCTCTCTCTCCTCTTCCCTTCCCTTCTCTCTCTGAAAATGAAAATTAAACAAATAAGAAAAAAATACAAAAACAAAACAAAAAGCACAGATTCCTTTTTATATTGGCCAACTATTCCTGGGTAGAAGGCCAAATCTGGAGTGAGGTTGATACACCCAGAATAACTTCCTTGGAGAAACACATTTCCCCTTCCCTAGCAGGTTGTAGATGCAAAGAGCTTCTGTGGTAAGGTGTGGGATTTGTGTCTATTTTCTATTCTTTGTGCTGGGACTTTGTCTGATCTTAAGGGTTGGTCTTCTGCATGCTGTCAGTCTCTTTGGGTTCCTATACGCATTAGTTCTGTTGTATCTGAAAAATGGTGTATCTTACAAAAGTTCCTCCTCCTCCTCCTCCTCCTCCTCCTCCTCCTCCTCCTCCTCCTCCTCCTCCTCCTCCTCCTTCTCCTTTCTTCTCCTCGTCCTTCTTCTTCTATGAGGGGACAGGTGTGATAAAGACACTCTTCCTTCAGGGATGAATCTTCCAAAGGCTCTCTGTCACTACACATTGTCCAGTTATGGGTCTCTCTATGTTAATGATCATATACTTCAAGACTATGGCATATCCATGAGCTGGGAGAACTAATGCTCTAAGAATGACAAATAGGGGCAGAAACAGGCAGATCTTTGTGATGAAGAACAGCCTGGTCTACAGAACCAGTTTCAATACAGCCATGAGCTATGCAGAAAACCAAGTCTCGGAAAACCAAACCAACCAACCAAACAAACAAACCAATCATAAATAACAACTCTGATATTTGTTGACTAAGTACACTGCCAAATAAAATCTCATTTTATTTTCAAAACACATGATTCCTCTATAATATAATGTATGAAAACATAAAAGACTGATTATCTACAGTGCCAGAGAGGGATAAAAGTTAAAGCTTTTTAACTTGCTCTACCAAATGCCAAGGCATATTTTAAATCAGCAATAGGACATGGCTTCTACAAAGACAGATGAATCAGTTAACAACATGAAGATCCACACCCAAACAGATCCTGACAGTTATGGCCACTTGACTTATGACAAAGATGATAAAAAGGTAGATCCATGAAGAAAGGTTTGTTGTTGTTGTTGTTGTTTCTATTGTTTCTATTATTGTTTTATTTTCTCCATCAACATGGCTGGCCGATTGTATATTTATCACATGGGGAGTCTACTCAGTCTCTACCAGTAATCAGTGCTAGTAGTACTGCTGATCTAAATATGACAGAGCCAAGTTCTGGAAGGATTCCTTTGTGATATGAGAGTAACAAAGGCTTCCTCCAACGTCACTGGACATGCACAACAATGACAGGCATGATCAACCTCACAAATGTTACTCATCTGAAGGTACAAGTGAGAAAATGTGTGGAAATAAAAAGGTCCTTGCTATACAGAGGGCTCATGTAAAGCATAGGAAGAGAAAGTCACATGCAAAAACACCTGAATAAGTGCTATAAGTATAAAATAATCAGGAAACTGAGTAGTAGAATTTTGGGGGTGGGAGTGGGTAAGGGATGTCCAAAACCTAGGCACAGGGTTCATGCACAGAAACATTATTCTATCGGGGTTGACATGTGGGAATCTTTGTGTCTGAATATCACATGTGTGAAATTCTATAAAATTCATGAAATACAATTATGAATGTTCTGTGGGTTTTACTATTGTCAACTGCCTATTTTGTTTTATGCTTTGAAGGCTTTGTTAACATAGAATATGAGATTAGAGCACACAAGGACCTTCCTTCTCCTTTTTGAGTGATCCCTCCAACATTTCTAAAGTAGTTCTTTAGAAATAAAAAAGGCAGAAATATATACTGAAAAGAAAAAAGATAGCATCTTTCCCAGTTGGTACAGGTCAAACTAGATGCCTGCATGTAGAAGACTGCCAATAGAGCCAGACTTACCCCTCTGCTCAAAACTCAACTCCAAAAAAATCAAAGGCCGATGCATAAAACCAAATACACTGAACCTGAAAGAAGACAAAGTATGGGGAAACCTTGAACTCATTGGCACAGGCAAAGACTTCTGAACCAAACAGCAATAATTCTGGACTTAAAATCAACGGTTAATAAATGGGACCTCATAAAACTGTAAAGTTCTGTAAGGAAAAGGACATTGTTATTCAGACAAAGTAGCAGCTGACAGAATGGGACAATATTTTTAGCAACTCCACATCTGACAGAAGACTAATACCTAAAATACAAAGAACTAAAGAAACTAGATACCTAAAAAAAAATCCACTTACAAAATTGAATACAGATCTCAACAAAGAATTCTCAATAGAGGAAACTCAAATGGTAGAGAAGGGTTTGAAGAAATGTTCAACATTCTTAGCCATCAAAGAGCTTCAAATCAAACTACTCTGAGATTCCATCTTACATCTGTCAGAATGGCTATGATCAATAACACACATGACAACACATGCTTGTGAGGGTGTGGAGTAAAGGAAATTGTCATTCCTTGCTGGTGGGAGTGCAAACCTTGTACAGCCACAATGAAAATCAGTATGACAGTTCCTCAGAAACTTGAGAATTGACCTCCCTAAAGATCCAGCTATACTCTTGGGAGTATACCCAAATGATTCTGTGTACTACCACAAGAACACTTGCTTAACCATGCTTACTACTCTATGCATAATAGAAAGAAGTTGGAAATAAGTGAGATGTCACTCAACAGAAAAATGGATAAAGAAAATGTTACCACATTTCCATTTATAAAATGGAATATTACTCAGCTGTTATAAAATGGCACAATGAAATTTTCAGGCCAACGGATTGAACTAGAAAAAAAAAATATTCTCAGTTCTCAATATTCCTGTGCTGTATTAAAGGCAGTACAATTCCTCAAGTGGTGGGGACTCACACTCATAACATTTTGTTGCTACATAATAACTATAATTTGCCTACTGATATGTATCATATGTAAGTATCTGCATTTCTCAATGGCCTTAGGTAACCCATGTGAAAGGGTCATTTGACACCCGCTGTCCCCCTACCACAGAGGTCATGACCCTCAGGTTGAGAAGAATTGGTCTAACTGGTCAAAGTTCTGAGAATAAGACATTATTCAAACCTCTCTCCAGCCTCCTGCTAAGGCTCTGATCACATTGTAGAAGAGGAGATAGAGAAAATGGAAGAGCTGAGGGTGGGTGCTGTGAAGAGAGGGGTGCTCTCTTCTCACATGACAGGCTGTTGTCCTCATGAACTTCACCTGAGCAGCAATTTCTGCATGGGTGAGGGAAGAGCTCAGGAGACTCCACTCCCAGCAGAGGAGCTATCTGGGTTGATGGCTGCGGGGGAGGAGAGAATTCTTTCTCTTTCAAGGCACGGCCACTAATGGGTTTCACAGGCTTACATGGATGACCTCACAGCCATGTAAATACAGAAATCTCTAATTAGAAGAGGTCAGGAATTTGAGGGTAAAACTGTTTGGAGGTCTTCTGGAAATTAGAGGAGCAAATCCAGGATGGATACTTTCATATTTAATAATATACATGTGTGGAATTCTTATAAAATCTGTCTTAGAATAAGATTTAAAAACTCTTCAAAAACAGACATTGAAACTTCAACTCTCATGAAAAAAAAGAGTGATAAAACTTACTACAGCCATGCATACAACAGAGTCAGAATATAAAAAGGAAATTACATACCTGTGTATAAGCATGTGCATGTGTTCAATGTTTACGTATGAACGTCAGAATTCATACAAAAATAAAGAAGACTCAAGACAATATAAACAAAATAAATGATCGTGGAATTTATACAAGGAGAATCATAGATAGACTCACATGTTCTAACATGTTCACTGACTTCCCGGGAAGGGTGCCCAACACTAACCATTGTACCTCCCTTGACACTGATAAAGTAGTAGAACTATTCTTTTTTTTTAATTTTTTTATTTTTTGAAAAACATGTTCTTTTATTGAAAAGGGAAACAAAAACATCTTATGATAAAATTGAAAATTGACATGGAAAATATTTCTGATAAAATAGAAGAGATGTATAGAAAAACATTAAAATTGACAATTTTCATGGAAAATTGGAGTAAAGTGGTAGACATAAAAACATTGCTAAGTTAATTGAAAAAGGAAGTAGAAGCATTTTATGATAGAATTGAAAATTTACATGAAAATATTTCTGATAAAATTGTAGAAAAATGTAGAAAAACATGTTAAAATTGAAGATTATCATGGGAAACTTTATAGATATAATAATGGTAGGCATAAAATATTGCTAATGTTTTCCATGTAAATCTCTGATTTTATCACAAAATGTTTTTAATTCCACCTTCAATTTAGAAAGGTTTTTTTATGTCTACCATTTTATCTGTATAATTTTCCACGAAATAGTCAATTTTAAAGTGTTTTTCTGTATATTTCTTGAATTTTATCAAAAATATCTTCCATGTCAATCTTCAATTTTACCTGAAAATGTTTATAATTACACTTTCAACCAACTTAGAATTATTTTTATGCCTGCCATTTTATCTGTATAATTTTCCATGATAATCTTCAATTTTAACATGTTTTTCTATATATTTCTTCAATTTTATCACAAATATTTTCCATATAAATCTTCAACTTTATAAGAAAATGTTTATGTGAAATTGTTCTCTTGCACTCACGTGACCCCCCTCTGCACATATGTAGGTAGGGAAATACGAACCCTCATGGATGCATACATGCATACACACATACATACACACATACATACACACATACAGAGTAAAATGATAAAGAATATGAAAGTAATTTTAACAGACAAATAAACAACAAACAATAAAATACCATCTTCTGCATGTAATCTTCTGCAGTGGCAGGATACTTCACATATATATCATTCAGAACAGGATGAAAGGACCCTGGACAATCGTTACATTCCCTGATGAATACTACTGGCACTTACTAGCAGTATCAAGTGCCCTTTGGTGCATTGATATGACGTAGCTAAAGGGAAAATCTCCCATAGATCTCTGTTGACAGGTAAAGGCATGGAAGCGGCCTTCTGGACCTCAGTCATGATCCCTTGCCATGGTCCTTGGATCCTTCCCTTTAAACCCATTTTTTCCTTAGCCTGTTATGACTCAGAGATTATAGGAGGACCATAATATAAAGTTCTCTCCCATCCCCTACCCCTTTTCTACGATGAGTTTCTGGTTTATCCCTCCAGCCAAGGAGTTTGGGCCATCCAGTGAACTCTGGGAAATCTGTAAATTCATTTAGCTGCCCATAAATCAACCCTCCTTGGCACAATCCTCACAAATGCCCCCTTCACAGAAATGTGTTGCTTTTGTGGCATCAAAGGTAGCTAGGCAACCAGAAAGTCAACAATAACCCAGCACAATTTTGTGGGTTAGCTTCCAGAAAGCAGAAACCTCGTTACGTAAGACAAAACAAGCTGTCCCCTTGTGTACCAAATATTCAAAACTACATTGAAATAGCTGCCTTGCATTTTGCCTCACAGCCCCAGGGTTCACATGAAATCCTGCCTTGTCCTCTTGAGATGCATGGCAGAAATCAAAACAGCAGGGAAGCATTATGCCCCTTGCAACAGAGCTGCTTGACTCAGTTTCTGCAGCTTGGAAATGGTGAGTTCCTTGCCTCTGTCAGATACATTGACTCTGCAGCCCACATTTAAAACAGCATACACTTGTCTTCATCAGGAAGTTTGGACTTGATTAGTTCAAGATAAAAGGACTGGAGGAAGGCTGAAGATCACTCTGAGCCAATAATTGTGTGTGTAATAGAGATGGAACAGCATGAAACATTCATATTCTTAGGTACTAATGATACGTAGAGAAAAGCTTGTATCTTTCAGCTAAGTTTGTTTATTGCCTGAAAACTCAATGTAGTAATTCAAGGCCAACTGACAGGAAATTACAGTTCCTTGGCTGACATCAATTCGATCTTCAGTAATAGTTCTGAAATGGAGTTTCTGAGCTCTCAGGAGAGGGAAAAGCGGGTAAACACACACTATTTCCCAATAGCTTGGGTCACAACCCAGATGATATACCAAACATTATATGGATAAAACTGTGATGTATCCTTACAAATATGCAGGGCCTTATTATGTAATTTTAATCAAACCCTTTATTTGATCAACTTCTTATGTGTAATCTGTACATAGACGGGATTACTCAGGGAGAGGCTGCAATCAGGAGATTTGAAATGCATGGCTGTTTCTTGTTGCAATGGCAAGCCAACAATCATTTTATCTACATAATCATAAGAGTAAATATACTAAGAGCTGGCAATCTGAGGAGTTTTAAAATCTAAGTTAAAAAATACATATCTTGTCTTCTTGGTAGAATTTTTTTTGCGTGGCTCTCTAGATAAGAGGACATTTTTATAACCATGTTTAGGCCTATACCATACATATTATTAATATTTATTAAAACTATCCTAAAATCAGATTGCCAATAAACAATGAATATCTGCTTTTAAATAATTACGAAAACCCTAGCTGTGCACATCACAATGAGAGACTTTGTTTCACAGTTTCCTTGATTGAGTGATTTTCTTATTGATGATGTAGATAACAGAAAGCAAGCTTACAGGACACAGGCTGTTTTCAGATGCTGCAATTTCAAGAATACATCGCCTCAGTCTTCTTCCTTCCCTCTTTCTCACTGGCTGGAAGGCAACATCAAGTTGGTAAGGTAGTTTCAAACATCAACGTAGGACAAAACCTTAGGTGATTGATCACTGGGCAGTAAGAGAGAGGAACCTGGGTTCCCAAAATTGTGTTCTTCCCTTTAACTTGTTAAGAGGCTCACCTCCTTTCATCTGTATTATTTGCTGTATTTCATTAGGTTTCCATTTACCCTAAACACTATTGAAATATTAACCTGATATAGAATGTGAGAAAACATTCCATTTTCAGAAAAATAGTCTCTCCTGTCTGAATGGTTTGACACTTGATTCAGCTTAAGAAGAGAGAAGAGAGACAACTGATGCAAATCATTTTAAATTGCTTGCCTCTGTGTCTTGGCAAGACCTGGGCCCTGTAAGAAGACAAGGAGCCACTGGTCCATTGAGAAAGAGGAAATAGAGCTCAGCTGTCAAAGATGCCAGCAGCTAAAGGTGATGATTGGGCTTCAGTCTCAAAGGCCCACATTTGTGGAAGCAAAGAATGGACTCCCAAAGTCCTCCTCTGTACACGCTACATTAATTTAATTTTTAAAATGTAAAAGGGTAAGGAAATATATAGTGAAGATAGACCTAAGCCCCCACCATGCTATAATGGTCAAAACCAGAGAATGCTCAGCCAACCTGCATAAAAGAAAATTGGTTATTTCGTAGTCACAAAGCCTGTGGATCTTCTGAATGTAAATTGTGGTTGCTCAGCTTGGTGTCCCAGCATGGGGAGTCGGGAGTCTTTGACTCTTTTGCCTGTTCTTGGGACCTCTTTCGTCTACTAGTTCGCCTTGCCCAGGCTTTGTATAAGGGTTTTTGCCAAATCTTATTGCATCTTGTTACGCCATGTTCAGTTATCCCTAGAAGAACCACTCGTTTCTGAGAAGAACTGGAGAAGCAGTTGTGAAGGGGTTTGGGGGCTGAGAAGAGTGGATGGAGAAGAGGCTGCAGTCAGGATTACTGTATGAGAAAAGGATAATTTACAGAGTTAAAATTGATTTTATTGTAAGAAATTGAACTTGGCAGTCAGAGAAGATAACAGTGGGGCATTAGGTAATACTATTGAAGCAATCCTAAGAAATACTAAAGAGGAAGAAGGAGGAGGAGGAGGAGAAAGAGAAGGAGGAGGAGAAAGAGAAGGAGGAGAAGGAGGAGGAGGAGAGAAGAAAGAGAAGGAGAAGAAGGAGGAGGAAGAGGAGGAGGAGAAGGAGAAGGAGGAGAGAAGAAAGAAAAGGAGAAGGAGGAGGAAGAGGAGGAGAAGAAGAAGAATTAGAAGAACTAGAAGAAGAAGAAGAAGAAGAAGAAGAAGAAGAAGAAGAAGAAGAAGAAGAACTAGAAGAAGAAAGAAGAAGAACTAGAAGAAGAAGAAAGAAGAAGAACTAGAAGAACTAGAACTAGAAGAACTAGAAAAAGAAGAAGAAGAACTAGAAGAAGAAGAAAGAAGAACTAGAAGAAGAACTAGAAGAACTAGAAGAAGAAGAAGAAGAAGAAGAAGAAGAAGAAGAAGAAGAAGAAGAAGAAGAAGAAGAAGAAGGAGAAGGAGAAGGAGAAGGAGGAGGAGGAGGAGGAGAAGGAGAAGAAGAACTAGAAGAAGAAGCAGCAGCAGCAACAGCAGCTTTGACAACATATTAAATTAATTTGGACTTCATAAACTCAGAAATGTGAGTTTTCAAATGTTTATTTGCAAGTCCTCATGGTTTCAATTCAATTTTTAAATTATAAACATAAGAGGCTAGAATACAGGATAAGATATATAGTTTCTAAAGATTCTAAAATTTGAAATCCTAGCACTTATGCATATCTTAGGCATATAATTTCTACCACTAAGCCTGGACCCTAACTGATAACCTTGGTGAGTGGTTGACTATTAGGAGTTCCAGCAAGTATAAAAACCATACTTCAATTCATGAAACCATTCGCTGGTTAGTGTACATGGTATTTCTTGCAGAAAACACTTCTTTCATATTGTTTTTAATTGTGGTGTTCCAAGTGAAAGGTTACAAAATAAATCAGCAAACAGCCCCTACACCCGGGGATTTTCCCATCTCCTTCTTAGCTAGGTATGACTATAAAACACACATCTGGTTAATGGTATCTAGAAAAGACTCACAGCTGCCCACTAATTTTGGAGAAAATAAAAATTTGTCACCTGCCCTGTCTTTCTTAACTAACTAGAATGCAAATGTTGTGGTGAAAGCAGCTCTCCTGGACCATGATATGAGAGAGCTGTAAATTTAGCTACAACACAGAGAAGTGTAAAGATCCTCACAAAATGGCATCCCCAAGATCATCCTGCTTAAGATTAAGGACAATGCTATCTTACTAGCCTCTGGCTCATTAAGGTTTAATCAAATGCCTTTCTTAGCTTTGCTTAGCTCCATTTCTTGGCATGAATCACTTTTGAGTCAATGTAGTCTTCTATCTCATTTCATTACCTTCTTCAACTCAGGAATACCACCATGTCTGCCTGTCCTGGCAAATGTAGCTGTGGAGAGCAGGCGTTCTCATGTTTCTAGGTACTGATCACAAATGTTCTTTCTACCCCCTCATCTGCTGATGCTTTTCTCCTGGAAAATGTCCATGTAAATCAGAGAAGAAATGCTACATGAAGACAAGGTAGATCCCTGGAACTCTGTATGTAACACTTGTAAATTCAACATTGGGTTTTAGCACTTGCTGGAAGATGCAAGTATCTCTGTGTAACGGCAATTTGTATATGATTCAGTCTTTGCTGCTATTGAACTGCCCATTCCAAACTGAAGGGATAGGGGGAGAGAGGGGAAGAAAAGCAGAGAGGGAGAGATAGGTAAAGATAGGATGAGAAGGACAAAAGAGGAGGAAGAAAAGCAAAAGTGAAAAGAGAGAAAGCAGGGTGCTGTGTTGGGATTGTATAAGATGAGAGAGAGAGAGAGAGAGAGAGAGAGAGAGAGAGAGAGAGAGAGAGAGTTGGAGGGGGAGATGGAGACAGATGGGGAGATGGAGATAAAGAAGGAGACAGAAACGGAGATGGAGACAGAGGACAGAGAGAATGACAATACCAAGAGCTCTTAGTAGTTTAGAAGCCAAAATACCAGTCTAACTGAAGCAGAGTAAGTATGAAGAGGGCAGGTAAACCCCTGGGTGAATCTGTTCTGCTGCTGTTGCCAAAAGACAGAAGCAACACAGATGTGCTCCACGGATCTCTAGGAAGTTTACTGCCGCTTGGAAAATCACATTCTGTACCTTCCATGTTTTCAAAACAACATTATGAGGCTATGGTCTAAGCAACTTCAAAGCGATCACATCCCCAGTAAGCAGCTCAATTTTCAACAAAATAAATAAAGAACCGTATTGACCCGAAGGTGGGAAAATAATGTTCCCAGGCTAACCTTCAATTGTAAAAAGGATTGTGTTTCTCCTCATCACAAGAAAATCTAATTTAGAAAGGAAGAATATTTTTAAAGGAGATGGGGTCTGGGAAATCCACAGAGCTCAAGGATAAATATGCTAGAGAGGGATTTAGGACTTGACTGAGATTTAAAAATCAATCTCTTAGAAATAACGAGAATCCCTTATTTCCACAGAGGAGTTCAATAAAAAGAATTATTTTCTTTTAGAAAGCTATGACTTAATATTGGAAATGGTCTATGTCTATAAAACTGACAGGGACCTGGTCAAAACTATCTCACTTCGGTTTGAAAAATGCTCTTCAAAATGTTCTTTTACTAGTGGGTAAAGGAACAGCTGAAAGTCATCGCATACACTCGTCACTACACCACAACTGAAATCCGATAATGCATGATTATTTACAGTTATTTTACACAGCCTGTGATGCAGAAGTGTGTGACAGAAGATGTCCAGGTGTCTCAGCCATTGACAGCGCTTTCTGCTCTTGCAGGGGATCCAAATTTGATTCCTAGCACCAACATTGGAGGTTGACAGTCATCAATAACTCCAATTTCAAAGGACACGAAAAACATGTCACATGTTTTTCTGACCTCTATGGGAATGCATGTGTTAAATATGTACACATACTTGCAAGCAAACATGCATATACCTAAAGCATTTAGAACAAAGTTTAATATGTTTTTAAATGGTTAAAAACATTCTAAAAACTTACCCTATTTTCATCAAGAATGGGTTTTTAATGGTGTATTAATGAAAAGAATAATCATCAGGTTGGCTGAATAGTACAATTTTATATTCTATTATGAATAAAAGCAACAAGACAACTATCCCAAGAATATAATTTATAATAAAACAAAACCTAATCTTCTGAAATTTGTTGTTGTTGTTGTTTTCAATGGATCTGACCACAGTTTCCTCTCCCTCTACTCCTCCCCTGTTCCCCAGAGCCATTCATTCTTCTTCTGTTTCTCTTCCCAAAAGATCAGGTCTCCCAGGGAAATCAACTGAACTCAGCATAACAAGACACAATAAAACTAGGCACAAACCCTCATGCCAAGGCTGGACAAGGCAACCCAGTAGGAGAGAAAAGGTCTCACGAGCAGGGAAAAGAGTCAGAGACACCTGACACTGTCAGGAGTCAAATAAACAAATCAAAACACCAACTAATAACTATAACATATACATTGAGAACCTAATACAGACCCACGCAGGCTCCTTGATTCCCAATTCGGTCTCCATTAGTCCTGTTTAGTTGAAGGCTGTGGGCTGTATTCTCCTGATAAACTAAAAATTTCAAATATGTCTTTAAAGCCCAATAGACTTCCAAATACTCTAAAGCAATGGTTCTCAACCTGTGCGTTGCAATCATTTGGCAAAACCTTGTGTCCAAAACTATTTATATTATGATTCATAACACTATCAAAATCACAATTATGAAGCAGCAACAACAATGATTTTATGGTTGTTGGTCACCACAATATGAGTAACTGTATTAAAGGGTCACAGCATTTAGAAGGTTTAAGAAACACTCAAAGCATTTTAAGTCCTGATCCTAGAGCAGTTAACATAGGCCATAAAGTATAATTATACACAGAAATATATTCACCTAGCCCAAATTGCAACCGTTTAACTTATTGATGCTCCTTCAAGGTAAACTAAATTAGCTCAGTATGATTTTTCTCTTATAACCTATAAATAACACTATAAAAGTAAGATACCAAGTTTGATTTCTACAAAATAAAAAAATATCAAAATTTAATAGCAGATAATAATTAAAATAAAGAGAATACACAACACACAGAAAATTGTACTTTGGACAATAAAAGCTCTCCATAAGTCTAATGTATTGAGGGAAATTATTTAGGATGGATTATGCAGAGTGACTATCCCAATAGACACAATTTGAGCTAATAAAAAACTTTCAAATTTGTGTGACCAACTACATCATCAATACAAGAAAATCCCATGCACAGACCTGCACCTTACCCTTGCCTTCCGAGAACAATAGAGACAATTGCACTAAGATTACCATGGTTAGTCTTCATGGTTGGCTATCAGTGACCAGTATGCCTGAAACTTAGTCTCTGTGTTGGTGCTGTTGACAAGCAGGGGGATCTGCTAGGATCTGGGGCTCGGTGTGAGGTGTCTGGGTTCTCAGGGGTATGGACATGCCCTTCAGTGGATGGTGAGATACTGAGTTCCTTCTCTTCCCACTTTTGCTTCCTAGCAAAAAGGTTTAGAGAGGCTTTGGCCTGCGCTGTTTCCAAACTAGTAAAGTAAAAGCAAGGGATTTGTCCAATCCCACACCCCAACTTCTAAAACTAAAGCAAAATAACCCTTTCCTAAGTCTACTATCTTTCATTTAGGGTTGAAAGAAACTATCAAACAATATGAAAAATGAAGATTATATTTATGCTACTTATTGCTTGAACACTAAAACTTGAACATTTCTAATTTCAATTGTCATTTCTACTTATTTTCAGCATGCATTAATCCTCCAGATATTTTGCTGCCCATGTGCACAATGTACTCCACTTGTATTCACATACCCATTTTATGTCCCCGTCCCCAGAATCCTCCTTGTACTTCCATCATTAGTTTTCTAGTTCCTCTGTTTTTTTCAGTTTGGGAAAACATGTGAGTCTTTGAACCATGGCTTAAAGATATCTATGAAACATAGATAAATATTCGCAGCAAGGATAATGCTCTCTTGTCCACACATGAATGCATATTTTCCTTCCGCCTTTCTGCTTCCCATTACTAGTTTCTGCATGTTTTAGCATCTATTTACACTTCCTTTGTGTAATCCAAAAGGAATTTAAATGTTGAAGTAGTCATGGGTAAGGTATTTGCATACTTCAGATCTACTGGGAATTATCTGCAATTCACAATGTAGCTTCAAAATATGTGTTCTATTTAAAAGTTCTATTTGAGAATTGAAATAAACTCCTCTCCAACGTGTATAATGTCATGGCTCTTTTATGAACTATATTAAATTTGAGATCTGAAATAGGAAGCAAAATGAGCTTTTACCAAAAGCTACTACCTGTTTCCAATGTTGACCACCTGTTGCGTAATAAGGGTGATCTGTCATAAATAAACTCTTGGAGAGGTTCCCTGAATACAAATAATAAAGCTTTACTCAGACTTATTACTCAGTTTAGGGTCTTGGTGTTTTATGGGTCAAATACAGGTATGTAGTCTCTAACAAGTATCAGAGAAGGACGATGCAGTATATGGAGAATAAAAATGGACCTGTTCTTTCTGAAAGTCTTCAGCTAATGGGAAAAATTTAGTAACTATTTTATTTCAATATCTCAAAGTCCATGATGGTGTCTTGGATGAAAATGGCCCCCATAGGCTTGCATACTGGTTTCCAGTTAATGGAACTGTTCAGAAATGGTTAGAGGTAGCCTTGTTCGGGAAAGTGTGTAACTGGGTCAAGTTGTGAGGTTGCAGATGACTGGTGCCATTCCCACTGTGTCCTCTCTATTTTGGGATTAAGATGTAAAATCAGCTGTTCCTTCCTCCACACCTCTGCTCCACCTCTGTGGATTCTAGTCCTCTGACACCATAAGCCCAATTAAATCCTTTCTTTTATAGTTTGTCTTGGTTATAGTGTTTTTTCCTAAGCAAAGTAACTAAGACATCGATAACACCCTCTTGTCTATAAACAAATCAACCTAGAAAGGAGGCTTAAATAGGGGAGGAATTGCAAGTACCAAAGGAAGAAAGAAAGAAGGTGTATTCAGTTTTTATTCCACCAAAGAAGTCACACTGTCCAGCAGAGTGCTTTCAAGTGATTAGATTCAGCAAATTGCCAGTGAGACTTTTTTATTTAATCCAGAGTTCAGCTGAATACTACGGAAATCCTACCACGTGTCTCCTTCTTTCAGTCATTTAGCAATTCAAAGAATATTATACAATCTAAAAATAATATTTCTAGTAATTCTAATTAAAGGCAAAAGGAGGCAGTGATAAATGCTATACATAGCCCCTCCCCTAGAAAGACCACAGGACTGTCAATAGTTTTTCTGGATTGAGAAAACATGGCTTGAGTCACAACATTCACTCCCTGCCAAATCCGACCAGCAAATGAACACACTGACGGAGATGTTCATTTTGCATCTGGCTATTGTCAGCCTCACAGACCTAGCTGTTGACATCTCTCAGGAGTGGACAGGACTGACTGATTGGTTACCTAGCAAAAATAAAGACAGGAACCATACAAAATGTCCATGTCCACAACATAGCAACAGGGAGCAGATCCTCATTGGGTAACCCCTGACTACTGTTAACATCATAACCGGAATTCACTTCTCATAAGGCAATTAAGAAAGCCAGTCCTGTCAGCTGTTATGCAAAACAATAGAAACCAAATTCTGTGATTTGGAAATAACTGGATCAGCCTTCCAAACAAGAGATGTCTTAGGTTGCAAATGTAGAAGAGAGAAGATATTACTTATTGAACTCTCATATACAAGAAAGCCAGAAGGGAAAATGATGTCTCAAATTAAAGAGCAAATCAATAAAAATTCACTACAGTCTACTTCAAATAAGGATCTCAGGGGATTATTCCATAATTCGTAAAAACAAAAGTATATCACTGTGAGGTTGCAATTAATAGCTCACCTCCTACACTTCCTGTTAATTCAGTGGAAGGCAAAGAATTTCTATCACATTTTTAAAAGGCACAACACGTGATATTGCATTTAGCAATGCAAATAGCATGTTCCCACTTAACTTCATACACTGCATATATTAATGCAGATTTATAATGATCATTAATATATTGTTATGTATTTTAATATATATTTATAATTGTCTTCTTATGACACTGTTCTTCAAATGTTAAGTATGATATTCAAGCACCATGATAGTGGCCTAAAATTTAACAATATATTCTGACAGACAAAAGTAAAACATACAGAATAATACATGTATCAGATTATATGGAATACTTAATTTTTAATAGACTGCTATTTTACATTTAAAAATTCATAACCCAGAGGCTTACTTTTGCTAAGATCTATTAGAGTCTGCCTTTATTAAGGAAAATGCTTTCAGAACAGGAATAGATACCTATTCCCTGATAGGGGTGGTTCTTTGTTCCATGACAAGAAATGTAATGTTTCTTTAATAACATCACATATGTTAATATTAGATGACCTCACATTTCACATCAAGTACACTGATATTAAATCCATTGTGAAAACCACCATGGAAATGTGTCGCATACATATACATGCATGTAGGATGTTCCTTCCTTCTTCGCTATTTCTTTGCAATAGTATCTCCCAGGTGCACATTTTTCTTTTGTATACTAGGATTATGATAACTTTATCTACATATTTAAAAAAACAAATACAAAGCTTTGTGCATGTGGGACATTGGACTGAAAGCTTCTCAAATCTTAACATGCCTTATATTCATAACAATCTTGTAAGGCAAGGCTTAGCTTTTAGTCCACCGTAAGTAAGGCATGATGTTCTCCACTTGACAGTATTCACTATGACCTGAGAAATGGACTTCTGAGCGTATTCAAAATGGAATAACTTGATTGTGTCAATTGAAATGGGAAGACATTAAAATGGTGCCACTGTGGGCAACACTACTCTCTAGGATTAGAGGATCATGGCCTATATAAAGTAAAGGTAGCAAACTATGCAATAAGTATTCATTTACTCATTCCTGTCCTGGTCATAGATTCAAAATGATATACTGCCTCAAGTTCCTGACGTTGACTTTCCTACCATGATGAACCATATCTTGAACTATATGAGTTAAAGACTTTCTCCCTTAAGCTACTTTTGTTACAATATTTTATCATACCACAGCAAAGTGAACATAAACTAAGGCTCCATATCATAAATGAGTCAAACAATATATAGAATTTAGTCATTTTACGAAAATCACTTTGACCCACTAATAAGTGGCAAGTTAGAAATCAAACTCATGAATTTATTTATTTATCCAAGAAATCCTTCTAAGCATTAAGCATTCAAACTACTGATATTGCTGTTTTAGACATTATATAATGTGTTTGTAATTTCACCCACTGAAAAAGTGATTGTAAATTTACTTGAATGACAAATGTGTGACAGGGAACAGAGAAAGGGTAACAGTTTATGATTGTACTACAGAGACACTTGCTCATGAATGTCCATTGATGCTCTATTAATAATAGCCAGAAATTGGAAACACCTTAAAAGTCTGTCAAGTGATGAATGGATAATTAAAATATGGTACATTTATACAATGAAATATTATTCAGCCGTTAAGAATGAAATTATATAATTTGCAGATAAATAGCCATAACTAGAAACAATAAAGTTGAATGAGGTAGCTCAGACCCCAAAATACAAACATCCCATGTCTTTTCCTTTTATGTGGATGTGAGATTTTAAGCTTTAGTATGTATGTTCAACCCAAATAAATAGAGGTCAGGTATCTAGTAAGGGATAGGGAAGGAGGATGGAATCTTCCAAGGAAGAGAAAGTAGAATACAGCTTTATAAAGAGATAAAATGGGTTTTGGATCTGGACAGAATGCACAAAATTTAAGAGCACTGACTTCTACTCCAGAGGTCCTGAATTCAATTCCTAACAACCAGATGGTAGTTCACAGCCATCTGTAATGGGATCCAATGACCTCGTCTGGAATGTCTGAAGACAGCTACCATGTACTCACATAAGTAAAATAAAGAAATCTTTTTGAAACAATGCTTTCAAAAACTCCTTCAGTAGACGAGAGTAAACAAAGAGATCCACACCTGGACAATGTGTTGAGATTGATTACATCCAAGGAGCACTTAGATGGCAATGGAATGGCTTCCTCAGAGCCCTCCTGCCAAGGCCCAGGGATCTACACTGAAGAAGTGACAGAAAGACCATGGGAGCCAGACTTTGTGAATGCCTCCAAGACAGCAGAGTCTTCCAGAAACAGCAGAACCAACAGACATATGAACTCACAAAGGACCACATTAGCCCTACACAGGTTTAAACTAGACAAAAGTATTAGCAATTAAAAGAAGAGGTAGACACAAAGCCCCATCTCTAACCAAAAAGCTATTTGGAATTAACACTTGTTCAAAAATGGAAAGTCAGGTTTTTTCCAATAAAGTATCACTGTGCATATCAAGTATACTTGATATACTTGATATCCGGGCAGCTCACCTAGGAGTAGTTGGCTAATACAAAATGGCCTCCATGGTTATTGGGGGTGTGCTCTTTGTTTGGCTTTGTTCCTTTTTTTCCCTTTGGGTCTTATTCTTTTCCCTTTTTGTTATCTTCCTTTCCTTTTCTTCTTTCTTTGTTTCTTTGTTTCTTTGTTTATCTCAACAAAGGGAACAAAAAATTGAGTGGGTAGTGGGTATGTAGGATCTGGGAGGAGGTTGAAAAGTAGGAAGAATATGATCAAAATATATTGTATGAAAAAATGAAATGAAAAATGGAAACATACAATGGCAATGATTTACATAAGCAACAAGAAAGAAATTTCAGTATATGACAAGGAGGTACTGGTTAGTAATAAAGAAATTCCAGATGCTAACAACTGTTTTTACATAATCTAAATCCAAGTTTAGTGCTACAGCATCATGGTACACAAACTGCAGTGTAAGCGTGGTGATTTTATTCTGTCAATTTAGGATTCCCAATTTTAAAAGCATACCACGGAAAACTGTCTTGCTATCAAAGATACAAGCTAAAGTTTAAACAGTGTTTGCTTTATACCTCAAAATGATAGTTGTCATTTTATTTGTGAATAGTCAAGAAGAGGTTGCTAGTATCCGCCCTTCATTATAAAGTACCTACATTTTCATAAGTCCCGTGATGGTTGGGGAATAGTAAGATGAGAATTAAGTCATAAATCTGTGGCCACACATGTGATATAGCAAAGGGAGTGTTGAAAACAGAATAGGGGGCTGGAGAGATGGCTCAGTAGTTAAGAGTACTGACTGCTCTTCCAGACATCCTGTGTTCAATTCCCAGCAACCCCATGGTGACTCGCATCCATCTGTAATTGGATCAAATGCCTTCTTCTGGTATGTG
Source organism: Apodemus sylvaticus (assembly GCF_947179515.1). Lineage (NCBI taxonomy): Eukaryota > Metazoa > Chordata > Mammalia > Rodentia > Muridae > Apodemus > Apodemus sylvaticus. Next base: position 24,029,545 of record NC_067491.1, on the reverse strand, counting down.
TAAAAATACCAACAGTGTACTCACTACATTAAATAACTAAATAAATAAATATTTAAAAGAGAAAACAAAAACAAAATAGAGCTACATTTTTTTAGAGGTTATAGAAGTCAGAGTATGATATCTTAAATTGAACATGTAATGTTACAAAATATTGTTTCATTGATTTTAGCTTTGGCTGCTGTAATGTAATGATGAGCCCAGACACAGAATTTCTAAAATCCTTGTGATTTTTTTCAGAGCTAGGAAACATACTTTGAGTGAGATGACCCCCAGGGAGATTTGAGCATGCGTTATAATGGGGCTGATCATCAGAAAGACAAAGCCATAACCTCCTGTCACATCTCTTTTCTCCCAGGAGGAAAGTGGGACTAGAGATTGAATTATTAATCACTCCTATCAAAGTCGCACAATATCTGTAAGTATTTCAAGAGAGCTACAAGGTTGGGGACTATGGGCACATGCTGGGAGAGCAAGTCATCCTAGCTCCCTAGAAAAAGAAGTCCCTAAGCTTTGGACAGTTCCTCACCTTAACCTATGGACCTTTCCATCTGTTTGCCTTCTGTGTCCTTTGTGAATACTGTATAATAAACTGGTAAATGCATCTTCCCAAACTCTGTAGGCCAATACAGAAAATGTGATCTAGTGTAAGAAGTGGGCTACAGAAACCTCCAATTTGTAAGCTTAAAGGATGGATTAAAAACTGAGAAGCCATCACTTGTAATTATCACCTGAGCAGGTGTGGATATTATGTGTCTGAGACTTTAACGTAGACAGTCTACATAAATTCCAAGCAGATGATTCCAAAAGTGAATCAAATTGGAGGACAGCCCCTTGGTGCTTGCTGAGAACTAGATAAAACCTTGATATGGATAAACACCTCACACACCTTGTGTCAGAAACAATATACGCATAGTGGAGAGGACAGTTTCTTTTGCCCAACATACACTTGAGTGTTCCTGCAGTATAGCTAATCTATCCTGATGGGCTGAAGCATGATCAAGGCCACAGAATAAGAGAGGCATATAGAGAAGAATGATGGCTCATTTACAAAGCCACACTGAAATCAAAACAGCATTAGAGATGATAAACAATAAACATAAAATCCAAATTGGAAATTACAAGTCAAATCTGACAGACTTTCAAAAGCAGAATAGAAAAGAAAAACTGCATGAGTTGACTCCAATAAGAGGCTTGATGACAGAAATCAAAGATAATTGATTTTCAACATATGGATGATAAGCACTTCCTTGAACAGGCTAAGACAAGCAGAATAAACATCATAATAACCATATTAAAACCATAGTTCAATAATGGTCTACACAATTAGATGAAAGTACTTAGAATCTATGATGCAAATCAATAAAAATTTAATAATCAACACAAAAAAAATAGACTAACCAAAGACCAAATTCCAAGACCTAAAGTAATTAGATAGCTAGAAGAAAACATAAGGGACAGACTTCAGGATATTGGCACAATCATTTCTTATAGTGTTCCAAAAGCACAGGAAATAAAGAACAAAATAGACAAATTACAATGGAAAGCTTCTGTACAAAAGAGAAGCCAATCAACACAGTAAACAGACCTCCAACAAAATAGGAAAGTACTCGCCAACAGTTGATATGATACAGGATCAGTATCTAGAGTACAAACAGATTCAAACACCTCAGACAATCTATCAAAATTAAAATTTGATGTTTATTTCACAGGCATTACTCAAAGCAAAACAGTCAAGTGGTCAATAAAATCACAGAGGAGATTCAGTTACATTACTCATCAGGAAACAGAAAACAAAAACTGTATGGAAGTATGTCCTCATCATGGTTAGAATGTCTATTATTAAAATAAAAAATGCTGGCAATGATGTAGAGGAAATGGACTCATATACTCTGAGCGGGGGAGGAATACAAATTAATATGACTACAGAAAAGAACTGCTTAGAGTTTCTTTGGCAAAAAAATCTACCAGCTATCTCACTAATGTACACATGGCCAAACATGTTAGCACTGGAAAGACACAGTTATATGAGTGACAAAAAAATAAACACAGTCTCCTTCTAGGGCCCTGAATCATTGGAAGAACTGAATGAACTGAATTTCCTTCATCCAAATAACCATATTAAAATCAAAGTCTGATAATGATCTACATGATTAGATGAAAGTACTCAGAATCTATGATGTAAATCAATAAAAACTCAAGAGAAAGGAAAACAATATTGTAGAGTAACCCCTGAACTTCATGTTTATTGCAGCTTTATTCACTATAATTAAGATATGGATAATTCTAAATTCAATGGATGAATGGAGTAAAATGCACTATGAATACACTGTGGAGGTTTGTGTAGTCATAAAAAGAATAAAATCCTGTCACTCACTTGTGACAAAATGGATAGAACCAGAGGACATTACCCTAAGTGGTGCACACAGAGGAATGAACAGCATATACCAAAAACAGCACTGACAAACTTAAACACAGCATGGAGACTATAAGAGACTGTGTACAGGGCACTCAATAACGAAAGGTTTGATAACAGAGACCAGGCACCCTTAGATCTCACCACACCATGTGATAGTATATTATCCACCTGTCTTCTGTGCAGTGTTCTTTAAAGATGTCAAATTGCAAAAAATAAATAATTTATAAAGCAAAAAAAAAATGTTACCCTAAGCTAAGGCTAACTTTTTTCTGAGAAAATCTATTCTTACAATTTTAGTGTAGTTTATGAAGTTTCAACTCATATACAGTGGTGGTGTACACATAGATTCACTTATGTGCCATTCACTTAAAGAAATTCAGTTCATTCAGCTCTTCCAAGGACTAGGGGCCCTAAAAGGAGACTGTTCATTCTTTTGTAACACAAATTACTGTGTCTTTCCTGTGATAACATGTAGACATACTTACGATTGTGATAAAGTATTTATACATTAACCTGATGTTCAGATTTGTGTCCTGGGACCAGAGCATGCTTTGCCATAGAGTCCAGGTACACAAAAAGGCCAACATATGTCTCTGAACTCTCTATTCCCACAACGCCAAGTTCATCTAACAGCTCATTCACTAGAATATATGTGATAGATGACAAATGAGTGGGATTGGATAAAATCATTCCAATGAAGATGCAAGTAGGACTCCCAAAGGTAGAGGAGAAACTGAACAGATCAGAGGCATTTGCTTGGATTTACCAAATAACTAAGAAATATATGAACTATACTCACATGGTCCTAAACTGCCAATTCTATGTCCATACAGCAAATTCATCTTAAAAAGTATTTAGAAAATATCTAGAAGAGTCAGAGTGACTTTTCTTTCCTTTTAAATATTAATTTTGCTTCTATCAAACACATCAGAGACCATAAAGTAAGGTGGGATTCCAGATCCCATGAAATATAGTAACAAAAATAGTTTCTCTGAGGAAAATTAAGCATAGACCTTAAGTAAACACAAAACTACCCCTTTGTGTTTCCTGAATCCGACATATTTTGCAACCAAGCACTTCTCTAAGGCTATCAGATGTGTCAACATCTCTAATTTCACACAGCTTTCTTCATTCTATAGTTAACCAGTCTTACACAAGGTAAGGAATTGCATGATCACTGCAAGCAATACCACATCCTTGCATGAGAGGAATTTAATTGGCTAGGATTTACTAATAGAGATTTGATTATGTTTTTTATTTCAGAAAGCTCTATCCATTGCAGTAATGAGAACATAATTACTGTGCAAAATCATCTATCAACAAATATTTTCTTTTTATTGGTCCTCTACATACTCTTGATACATATCAAAATCACAGACGCAGTAATTCCATGATTATTTCTTTACACGTTAATGATTAAAATAGAATTTTTCTAGTACATTTAACCCCCTAAGCCTAGACTTATTTAAATTTATTATTATGAGAGTGAGTAATCTCTTGTTTTCTAATTGTTATGGCAAGAGATTATCTCAGCCTGTAAGTCCTATAACTAGCGACCCTGACACCATCCTGAGGTTTCTCTGGGATGTTTACAAACTCATCACACTGATTTCTGGTTTTCATTTTTGATCTTGAACATTCCTTTTCTCCTTGAACAAAGACACGTAATATCATACACTATCATGTACATAGGAAACATGTATTAAAACTTAATATGCCCTGGGTCTTTGCTAATGGGTATACAAATATGGAATATAAAATAGAAATACTAGCATTATGATAATAGAATAATTTTTTTACTTTAAATAACTTTTATTGCTATTATATCATCACTTTAATAAAAATGTAATAAAAGAAGTTTATAAAATGATTTTAATCAAGTTTTACTTCTTCATTTTGAATGGATATCATTCATTTCCTGCTATGAATTATGGAATTGAGGCTATTTTCTCTGGTGATGAGAAAAGAAAGCAAGTGAAACCCAAAAGCTTTGTTTTCTGTGGTTTTGTTTGAAAACAAACAAGCAAACAAACAAGATATGCTTTGTATTGAATTTCAACATTTGAAGATCTTAAAACACATTCTTATCCTGTTGTGCCCCTTGTATCTGAATCCATCCACAACTTCTTCCAAGCAAAAATCAAATGAGAAACATTAGAAACAAAAGGTCGTTGTACTATACTAAATAAATAACCACATTTTAGATTCTTAAATTCTCAGACATTCAATGAGGTCTTGAGAAAATGCTGGTATGGGAGCTCTTTGGTTTGATACCTACCCTATATCCAACCTAGAAACACACATAAAGAATTCATCTGCACATTTGTGTTTTGTCGTAGACGTTCTGGGGACAAAGGTAAATAAAATTATATGCTCTAGAGAAAAGCATGAATCATGTTATTAGTTAAACAACTTTCAAATTTTCCTATCAACCCAACTTTGTTAGATTTATTTGGCATTGACTCTGGAGGAATGCTCTTGCACTCATAAGATTGTGACAGTTTTCCAGACTTTTGGTCCCTCTGTTTCCATCTATCAAGGTTCGTAGAAACTTTCCAAGTATAAAAGAAACAGAATTCCTTTCAAAAAGCTTATGACATTCGAACTTAAACATTCATATGAAAATAATGAGTTTAAATGATTTAAAAGAACCATTTAGTGAATACTATTGAAGGTAGAGTTTATATTTAATTTTGATTCAACAATATATATGTAAATACTCCAATTGTATGATTGATTGACTTTAGAAAGACTTTAGAAATCAAATTCCCCTCCAGTCTACTCACCATCTCCCCACGGGGAAACCACATTTTATGATTATTTTCTTGAGCATTTTCTGAGCATGTTTAAACAGTACTATCCTTATCAGATTTTAAGGATGATTGAAAAATAATCATAAATTCAAAGTTAGAGATAGTAAATGTTTCTATTTTAAAGGCTTTTTATTCAATTGGTCTACTTAAGTTCTAAAGGTAATTTAAAAATAAAGTTTAAGACAGATGCAGAGACTCACAGCCAACTATCAGACTGAGCCAGGGGACACAAATGGAAGAGTTAAGGTAAGGACTGAAGGAGCTGAGTGGGACTGAAACTCCATAGGAATAACAACAGTATCAATTAACCAGACCACTCAGAGCTCCCAGGGACTAAGTATCCAATCAAAGGGCATACGCAAGCCGGTCCTACATAGCTGGAGAGGATAGCCTTGTCTGGCCTCAGTGGGAGTGGAGGTGCTTGGTGCAGTGGACACGTGATGCCCCAGAGAATGGAGATGTTACATGGGTGAGGTGTGAGTGGGTAGGTGGGTGGGTGGTTGAACATACTCTTAGAGGCAAAGGAAAGGGGGAATGGGTGGGGGGAGTTTGTGAGGGGGCAACAGGAAGGGGGACATTTGAAATATAAATAAACAAAATAATTAATTTTAAAAAATCAAAGCATAAACAATTAAGCAAGACCAAAAATAAAAGTTTAAAGAACATCCCTTCCTCTTCTCAGATTGTATTGTTTTCCATAAAGAAGGGTATTTGGATATACTGGCTGTCCTAGGCACTAACTTTTATATGGTTAGCTTCTGCAGTATTGTGATATAATAATATACTACATCATTTGCCTTTTTTCTTCCTCCTTGCAAACTCTTCCTTATACTCCTTCCTGTTCTTTTTCAAATTTATGGCTTCTTTTTTTCATTGTTATACATATAAGAATATGTATATTTCTCCCACTCCAGGAGTACTATATAGGGTAAGCTACAAATCTTTAAAATATGACACTATGGGGCTCTAGAAAAAGTCTTAAGTCACTATGTGCGATTACTTGGGTTATTTAATCTCCATGCGACCTATACATATATGGGTCAGTGTGCATGTTTCCAGGACTGAACATTAGGTATTAGACAACAAGTTGGTGTGCTCTTCCAGAGTAGGCTATTTCTCCCACTCTATGTGTGTATACAAATGCAACCTCAGGTACCAGTCCTCAGATTCCTTTTTCTGTTTCTTGGTTCATTTGAGAAATGTTTCTCAGTGGTCTAAAGCATACGAGCTATGCTAAGCTAACTAGCCAATCAACCCCAAAGATCGACTGATCTCTGTATTCTCCATACTGGGATTACAATCCCAGGCCACCATGCCCAGTCTTTCTGTATGAGTAAAGGAGATAACAGTTCATTCCTCATTCCCTTAAGGAAAGTGCTTTATCAACTGCATCATATTCCTAGATAATTTTTTTGCATTTTATGTAATTATTTATTATACATAAATGTGTGTTTTCACACACATGCACCCATATTACAGCAGATGTATGAAGGTCAGAGGACAAATTAAAGGAGGTAGTTATCTCTTTCCACTTTGTGGGTCCCAGGGATTAAACTCTGATCATCAAGCTTGGTGGAACACTATTACCTACTCAGTCATTCCATTGGACAGATACAACAAACTGGACATTCACAATTCAAGGGTTTCTCTTGGGCTCCTTTAATCAGAAGTGCTTATTTTAGTGCAGTATGGGCATGCTGCACATTCTTTGTATCTCAGATCCTTGACATTTGTTTGTTTGTTTTAATATGGGGTATCAAGAATGCATATGGAACACAATGAACAGCTCCTTCTCCTTCCATCATGTGGATACTGGAGATTTAACCCAATTTTTCAGCTTTGGCAACAAGATCTCTTAAACACTAAGCCATCCCACAAGGTCATAAAAATTATTTTTGTGGCCACGGGCAGAGTTCTTCACCCATTCTTCTAAGCCCTAGCAGCATATCACCAACTGAGCTTATTTCTCTAAACTGGCTGTAATCACCAGGATTCATTTAGAGATCCGTCTCTCATACTAAATGGTGGGTAAGTCAAGGTAAGATTAATGTACAATGCTTCAATCTACATCAAATATGTATTTAAATAAACTTCATTAATAACATTTTGATTATACCAAAATTTCTTGTGGAATTTGGCAACTTTAACTTGTCAATCATAGTCTATAAAACAAATCTTTTATATGTCAACAGTATAATTTATATATGTGAGTACAAAATCCTCAGCATGATGCTAGCAAAAAATGAATTAAATTTCATTCAAAAAGATCATACTGGGATCAGTTGGGTTTATTCCAGAGATACAATAACCATTTATAATTCAAATCAACAGGTAAATCACATTAACAGAATGAATAATAAAAAACATATAGTCATCCCAATAAAGGCAGGAAAAGCATTGTATAATACTCAGTATTCCTGATATAGCTATCTCCTGAGAGGCACTGCCAGTGCCTGACAAATACAGAGGAGGACACTTTCAGTTAACCATTGAACTGAGCACAGAGTCCCCAGTGGAGGAGCTAGAGAAAGGACCCAAGGAACTGAAATGGTTTGCAGCCCCATAGAAGGAACAACATTATGAACCAACCAGTACCCCCCAGAGCTCCCAGGGACTAATTCACCAACCAAAGGAGGAACCCATGACTCCAGCTGCATATGCAGCAGAAGATGGACATCAAAGGGAAGAGAAGCCCTTGGTCCTGAGAAAGCTCAATGCCCCAGTATAGGGGAATACCAGGACAAGGAAGCAGGAGTGGGTGAATTGGTGAGCAGGGGGAGGGGGATGGGTTAGGGGAATTTTGGAGGGGAAATCAGGAAAGGGGATAACATTTGAAATGTAAATAAAGAAAATATCTAATAAAAAACTCAGTATTCTTTCATAATAAGATCCCCAAACAAATTAGGCATAACAGGATTATAACTTAATATAATAAAGGCTATATATGAAATACTCAGAGACAACCTCATTCTGAATGGAAACAAAATTCAAAGTACTTCCTCTATAAAACAAAGAACAAAGCAATGGTTTTGCCCTGCCCTTTTTTATTTAATAGAGCAGAATTTTAGCCAAGAAACTAGACAAGAGAAATGTCTCTGCATATGAAGAGACAAAGAAAAAATGTAAAGTGATCATAGAAATTGTGATGAATTTGTTGAAATAGAATTTCAGCTAAGAAACTGAAAAACATGACAGAAAATTTTAAACACTGACAGCAGAATTCAAAGACACTGTGTGATGGAAGATCCTGTGATGTCCAGCTACTGATAGAGGGTACTACTAACATATCACAGATAATGTGTCCATACCACCCAAACTATTCACAAACTCAATGCTAATCTCACCAAAACACCAATTACTTTCATCATTGAAGTAGAAAACAATCCTGACATCCATAAGGATACCCAAATTGTCACAAATAAACAACGCAATTGGGAGAAAGAGAACAAACATGGAGAAACAACAACACATGATTTCAAGACATGTGACACAGCTATTAATAGCCAGAACAATACAGTATTGGCATAAAATCAGACACATTGACCAGTGGGATAGATTGCAAAAATAATCCCATGCATCTACAGCCAACAGATTCTTTTAAAAGGTTGCCAGAAATATACAATGGAAGCCTCTTCAGTAAATGGGACAGGAAGAGAGGATGGCCACACAAAGCCAGCTCAAACTGATCCTGCTCACTCTGTATAAAAATAAACTGTAGATGAGAGACAGCAATAGAATATCTGGAACTCTGACCTACAGAGCATCTAGAAAGAATACTTGCAAACATTAGAAAGGAAATTCATCTCTAAAAGTTGCTGAAGTGTGACAAGTTAAGCAGGATTCCATCAAACCTAACAGCTTCAAACAAAAAACAAAAGATACACGTTGAGAAATGAGAGGAAAACTTTGCTAGTTATTCACTTCATAGGACCTAACAGCATCTAGTAACCCAGACCCCTGGGAGCTCCCAGGGACTAAGCTACCAACCAAAGAACATACATGGCCTGGTCTGTGGCCCTGGGCACATTGTAGCAGAGGAGTGCCTTGTCTGGCCTCAGTGGGAGAGGAAGTGCCTAATCCAGTAGACAATTGACGCCCCAGGCAAAAGCAATGGGGGGGGGGAGGATGAAAGGGGTGAAGAATTCTTGGAGGGGGTATCAGGAAGGCAGGCAACATATTTATAGACATGTAAATAAATAAAACAATTAAAAATATATATATCCATAACATGTTAGCAACTTTTTAAACACCTAAATATAAAATAAACAACCAAATTTAAATTAAAGCAAATTATCTGGACAGAACCCTTTTCTTACAAGAAATGTAAGAGACCAACAAAGACATGAAAATTACCTAAGTGCATTAGCCATCAGGGAAGTAAATACAAATCAAGACCCTAATAAGAGATAATTTGTCATTTCAACCTTGACGGTCAATTTTTAAGAAAAGTGATGATGAGGAGGATGTAACAAATGGACATCAGAAAACACTATGTACTCTTAGAAAAAAAATGAAAATTAGTAAATCTAGTATACAGGACATGGAAGTTCCTCAAAAGCTAAGGGTCTGTGAAGAATCAGACCATCGAAAGTGAGGCAGGGAAGGAGGGGGGACTCGGCGAGCCCCACCATCACTGCTGAACTTCCCCTGAAGCTGTTCTCAGAGAACAGGGAACCTTCAGCTGTGAACCCTTTGGGCACCAAAAAAATAAGTCCAAATTAATGGTCATGTAGATACTGTGATTAAATAGGTCACAAAACAAAGCAGAAGGTCATACGTCTGGAAGGGGGATTATACAGACAAGGCAGATGGGATGTTAAGGGAAAGGAATAAGGTAAGAAAGATAAGGGAGATAATGTAATCAGAATATACTATATACATGTATGAGACTGTCAAACAACAACCTCTATGAAAATACTTGGTTTGAAATCATCTTTCAAAAAGAAAAAGGAGAAACATGAAGAGACAAAAGATAAGAAAATATGTTGTCCTAAAATGAAACAATGCATTAAAATAAATAAATGTATCAAAGGGGAAAATAATTAAAGCCCAGCTGTCTTCCTCATGGGTATGTATTCAAAGGAAACTAAATGAACATTCAAGATGGACACCTCTGTGCTATAGTTTGTTTTGACGCCATTCAAAACAACTAAGATACAATCTGCCCGGAAGCCTAGTAACAGATGAATGGATCAATAGCACAGAGACATAGGAAGGGAAATAATGAATAAGATTCACCCACAGAGAAGGATGAAATCCTGTTACCTAAAGACACCAGATAGACAGAGAGGCAGTACAGGGAAACATGGGCTCCATCACTTGAAAATAGAGCTACAGCCAATGGGACATTGATTGGTGAGATGGGCGCTTGAGAGGAAGAGAAGGTGGTAGCTGGACTGTAATTATACATAATCAATCATATGCAGCTGTGCTAGTTGTTGCCTTTCAAGTTCACACAAACCTAAACATATTTGGGATGAGGAAACTTCAAATGAAAAGATGTTTCCAACATGCTGACCTGTGTACAACTTCATGGGGGCATCTTCTATTTTAATTTTTATTTAAAATGGTATTTATTTCCAGAGACGATCATTTTCTAGTACACAGGAATGCATATATACTCATGTGTACATGTACATATATATGTATGTTTTCACTTCCAAAAGTTATTTTCCCATTAATTAATTAATTTATTTATTCATTTCATATCCTGATCACAGGCCCCCCTCCTCCAAGTCCCCTATTCACACAGCTCTTTTTCTCTTTTTCACCTGCCAGTCTCCTCTGAGAAGGGGGAGGCTCCTGCCCTGGGTACCAACCCACCCTGGCACATTAAGTCTCTTAGGATTAGGCACATCCTCTCCCACTGAGGCCAGAGTCAGGGACAGCCCTAGCCCCAGCCCCACTCCCACTCCACTTGTTGGAGAACACACATGAAGACCAAGCTGCACAGCTACTACATATGTGACAGTGGCCAAGTCCAGTCCATGTATACTCTTTGGTTGGTGGCTCAGTATCTGGGAAAATATGGGTCATTTTATTGGTCAGTAACTGAAGTGGGTGGGACCAAGGCCACTGTGGGCAGTGCCACCCCTAGGCTGGTGGTCTTAGGTGTTGTAAGAAAGGAAGCTAAACAAACCATGAAGAGCAAGCTAGGGAGGGATCAGTGTCTCACCTTCTGTTTCTGCTTTGGTTCCTGGTTTTAGGTCCCTGTCTTCCCTCCATGATAGACTGTGACCTGAGAGTTGTAAGCTGAAATTAATCCTTTCCTCCCCCAATTTCATTTGCTCCTGATGTTTTATCACAGCCAAAGAGACCCTAAGTGAGACAGACGACATGAAAACATCACACTCATCCCAACAATATGTGTAACTGATATGCTAATAAAATACATGACATCTAAAAGTATAATCATATCAAAATTTATAGACCAAAATTTTTGTTAAGAAGGTTTTTTCAATATCATATGTGCTATCTTCTAAAATCTCTTGATTATTTTTTTAATTTTCTAGAGAGAAATGTTCTAGTAGCCACTCTATCCAATCTAGGATAAACTAAGGGTATATATTCCAAATTGCATTAAGATATCAATATATTTTCACAGCCTGCCTCATTTATTTTATATCTTAACTACTCAGAAAAAATACATGCAACTTCCCCAAAGGGAGAAGGGGGTATGAAAATAGAAAGCAAAGTTCTCAACAAATAAATTTATGCTCATGTTTGTATTGAATATACATTGATGCTAATTTGCCAAGTAAAACACTACAGTGCTACCGTTTGATTCCAAAATAAAATTACCTTTGAGGTTTCCTAAGAAAAATACAGATGGAAACATAGTGTGGTTTGCAAATAATCTTTACTACTTAGAGATCATTTCCAGTTTTAAACAAACAGACAAACATTTCAGTGTATTTGTTATTGCTGCATTTAAGTGACTATATAGCAAATGAATTACTAGATACCAGAGCTTTGAAAGTTAATCAACCTATGTGAATAAAGTTTTTCTTAACATAAAGTTAACTGCTCTCCACTCATCTCAGATTCATACACTGACTTCTCTGTTGAAAGGCTATGGGAATTCAAACTAAAAATACAGAAGGTTCGCTCTGTCTCTGGAAATTGCATGAGCAGAGGTGAAAATGGCAGCTCTGTACAGAAGAGGGTTTTATGTAATGAAAATTCACCCTAGTGCTTTGACTGTCTCTTCTAACACACAAGCACTCAAATGCTTAAGCCATAACCAGCCACTCGTTAAATAGTACTTTTCATTTTCTTCTTCAGGTCATTACTTCAGAACATGAAGAAAAATCTGAATCTTCCATAAACGGCACCCAAAGCTTACAGCCAGCACAGGCCAAATAACTCAAATGCCAGAAAACCAAACTCACTCTTGAAAAACATCAAGATCAGTGGTTCTTCCCTCCAATCGAGTAACTCCACCAGTATTACAACCTGGGCTCACTCTGTGTCATATTTTGTACTCAGTAACAACTTGTTGATGAATAATTCACAATTTGCATACCATGACAGTCCATCCTCTTAAAGTGTTATAAGCAAATAGTTCAGGAGAAATTCAGAGCTGCACAAACATTACTGTTATTTAATTTCAAAGCATTCCCATCACGTTTGCCAAATCCTTGTGCTCATTAATGGAGACCCTCACTCCCTTGTCACCCAAGAGTCTAGCTACCACTACTGTGCTGTCTGTTTCTGTGAACCTGACTGTTCTGTGAACTTGCCACATAGGGAATAGTACAAGATACAACAGTTGAGACTTATTTCTTTTGCTTATATCATGTATCAATATTTATCACTTGTTGTCAAATAAACATCAATGATATAGGGACATCATAATAATTTATAAACTGATGAATAATTAAGTTTTCAGTGTAATTAGTATGACACTGAGTTTCTTCTTTAGAGAGCACAAATTCAGACATTTTGCTTATTTGTTACATGGGTAATTTTCACTTGAATTGTAGATGATATTTTTAAAGTCTAGATACAATTATCTTGTGAATCCATTTTCTTCTGTTCTGTGGACTACTGCTTCAGTTTTTGTTGTTTCTTCAAACACAAAAGTTTTACTTTCAGTAAA